>NC_059273.1:19132552-19142552 GCF_017591435.1 Portunus trituberculatus
TGTAACTTCATGTAGAGCCTTTTGAGGCGTAGAAATACAATACAAGTCAACGATGAGTCACGTTTTCAAGTGTTTATCTTATTAATAAAGAAATCTTGTTAATACTTTACTGAAATCGTATAAAAAACATCATTAAATACCTGTATAACTTCATCTAGAGCATTTTGAAGCGCAGAAATACAATACAGGCAAAGGTAAATAAAAAAAAGCAATGATTAGCCGGGTTTTCAAGTGTTTCTCTTCTCATTAATGTAAAAATCTTGTAATCCATCACTGAAACTGTATAAACACCATTAAAAACCTGTGTAACTTCATCTAGAGTCTTTTGAAGCACGTAACAGTATAGAAGTCGGGTTTTCAAGCGTTTCTCTAGCTATTAATGTAGAAATCTTGTTAATCTGTCACTATAAACGTAAATACATCCATTATAAAACTGTAACTTAATTTAGAACCTTTTGGAAGTAGTGGATTCGCGGTGCAGAAGTACAATATAAGTCAAATCCTCACAATATATCAAGTTTCATGGAGTTTGGAGTTGTGAGATGGTGACGCAAATAGTAGGAAAGTGACTGAAGGGATGAGATAGCTTACTTGATTTCCGTCAGTACGTAAAGCTCAGGTGATCGCTTACAGTGCTGGGATCAGATTTCACTTGAATATGTCAGGCGGGAGGAGTAATAAAGGTAAACATGTTAGATTAAGGAAAGTATAAAGTTGTGATATGTAACTTGATGCGTCTTGCCTTGCTGACATAACGTGCAATTCTTCTTCTTCTTCGTCTTCGTCTTCGTCTTCGTTTTCGTCTTCGTTTCTTCTTCTTCTTCTTCTTCTTCTTCTTCTTCTTCTTCTTCTTCTTCTTCTTCTTCGTTTCCTTTTCATGTTCTTTCCCTCTCTCCTTTTCTCTATTTTCATTTTTTACTTAATTTCTTTTCCATTCTCCTTTTCTAGTTATATTTTTCTTCTTCGTTTTCTTCTTTCCTCTTTTTTTCTTTTCCTCTTCCCCCTCTCTTTCTTTCTATCAATATCACCACCACCACCACTTCTACTACTACTACTACTACTACTACTACTACTACTACTACTACTACTACTGCTGCTGCTGCTGCTACTACTGGTATTATCACCACCACCACCACAACAACAACAACAACAACAACAACAACAACAACAACAACAACAACAACTAACTACTACTACTACTACTACTACTACTACTACTACTACTACTACTACTGTTACATCACGTCCGGAGCAAGTAGCCATAAATATTATGATGTGAATTATGGCATCTGTCTGTCTGTCTGTCTGTCTGTCTCTCTCTCTCTCTCTCTCTCTCTCTCTCTCTCTCTCTCTCTCTGTCATTTTTCTTCCCTTTATCTCATTGAAGCGTATCAAAATCACTTAGCTGGTCTTGTGTGGTCTGCAGGGTGCGTTCTAGGCGCACACGCACACGCACACACGCACACACACACACACACACACACACACACACACACACACACACCTGACAATTACTATCATTGAGTCAATTGAGCTTATGATGATAGTGAGGGAGGATACACACCATTCTCTCTCTCTCTCTCTCTCTCTCTCTCTCTCTCTCTCTCTCTCTGATAAGGTGAAGCTCAAAAAAAAGTTATTATTTGATAGAGATCACCATTTACTTTGGGTCTTACGGCTCGGTGTATATATAAATCTCTCTCTCTCTCTCTCTCTCTCTCTCTCTCTCTCTCTCTCTCTCTCTCTCTCTCTCTCTCAAGTCAAGGCTTTCTAGAAAATCCTAGCGGTGTTACATTACATTTAAGAAAACACATGCTGATAGAGAGAGAGAGAGAGAGAGAGAGAGAGAGAGAGAGAGAGAGAGAGAGAGAGAGAGAGAGAGAGCGGAAACATTAGTACTATCAAACGTTTCACTCTCTCTCTCTCTCTCTCTCTGTTAATTTCACTGTACATAAACACGCCCCCAGTGGAAGTTAGTGACATTTTCAAAGGGGATTTTCCGTGATTCTTGTGAGAGTGCAACCAAAGTCTTGCGTCACCAGAACAACACAACACACTCCTAAGAACCCGAGTGATTGCCAGCGTGACATTTGAAAGACTGTCCTGGAGAGAGTTAGTAAGGGAGAGGAAGGAAGGAAGGCAAGGGAGAAAGAGAGAGGGGGGAAAAGAAAGCGAGGAAGGAAGAAAGGAAGGAAGGAAGGAAGCCAGAGAAGAGATAAGGTAAGGAAAAAGATGAAAGAAGGAAGAAAGGGAAGAAAGGAAAGAAGGAAATAAGTAATGAAGAGTGACAGAGAAAAGAAAGAGTAAGGAAGGAAGTAAGGAAGGAAGGAAAGAAAGAAGGAAGTAAGGAAGGAAAGCAGGGAAGATAGACAGGGAATAGAGAGACAAAGGAAGCAAGGAAGATAAAGGATGGCAGGAAGGAAGACAGGGGAGAGAGACAGGAAAAGGAAAGAGGAGAAGGAAGGGAGGAAGGAAGGAAGGAAAGAAGATAAGGAAGAGAAACAGGGTAAAGAAAGACAAAAGAAGGAAGGAAGGCAGGAAAGAGAGACAGGGAAAAGAAAGAGGGAGGGAGGAAGGAAGGAAGGAAGAAAGGAAAGAAGGAAGGAAGGAAGGAAGGAAGGGATGAAGAGTAGGATAGTTTGTAGATGACAGAAGGAGGAAAGAGACAGAAAAGGAGGAAGGGAAAGGAAGGAAGGAAGGAGACATGGGAGGGAGGAAAGAAGGGAGGAAGGGTAAATTAGGAAGGAGATGACTGAGAAAGGAATGGAAACAAGGAGGGAGACAGAGAGAAGGAGGAAGGAGGAAGGGGAGTGAAGAAAAGGAAAGGAAGAAGGAAGGAAGGAAAGCAGGGAGGCAGAGAAGGAGGAAGCGTAAGTTGGGTAGTAGTTGATAGGGGAAAGAAGGAAAAACAGGGAGGGAGACAGGGAGAGGAAGAAGACAGGGAGATAGGGAGGAAGGGAAAGAATAGAAGAAAAAAACACAAGATGATTAGCAGGGTTTTCAGAGACTATAAAAATGATTAGCAAGGTTCTCAAGACTATTTCGTTTTATCAATATAGAAATCGTGTTAATTTGCCGCTACAACCCGCGAAAACATCAATGAAAAAGATACATTGGATTGAATTAGTAGCTTTTAACCCCTTCAGTACCATTCATCCTGCTTACTATTAGACGATTTTTATACAGATTCAGAAACTTATGTGGAGATTAAAATAGTGAGGACTCTAGTCATTAATCTTCTGACCTCCATAGACAGTTCATAATGTAAATAAAATCGTCTAATCGTACCCAAAACTCAAGGTAAAAAAAACCGTCGCATTACTGAGGAATTAGAATCAAGAGAGGTGCAACGTGGAAGTGTTTCTGAATATCTATCTAGTCAACAAAGCCACGTCTCAGTGCGCCAGAGATAACAATGCAAGGCGAATCCACGGCAAGGTTTCCCCCCCCCATTCCCCCGGCGCGTAGTACCGTACCGTGCAAGGCCGAGGAAACAAACAACCCGTGTGTAAAAATAAACAGGATTATCGTACGTCTGGCTTTTCATTTTCCGACAAAAAATAAAATCGTACACATGCCAGTAGAAGTATCGCACGCTCTACTTCTCCCCTCCTACCTCCTCTCTCTCTCCTTGGCTCGCTCGCTCGCCAACCACCTGGATCTACGTAAACTGATATAACTTGATATGAATTCTGGTGGTGATATGGGCAGTAGTAAGATAAAGGTTAGTCGCAGATTGTGTTATCGTAGAGCAAATGTTTTCGTCACCGCGACTCCGCTGAGATGAAGATTTGCCTTGTTTACACTCGCGATACTCGATAAATGAACGTTGTGTAGATGACCTCACTCAAAGCCTGGACAGTTTAGGGCTTGGATTAAGTAAACAGCAAGGGTATCAGTGTATCTATTACTACTACTACTAATACTGCTATTACTACTACTACTACTACTACTACGATTACTACTACTGCTACTACTACTACTACTACTACTACTACTACTACTACTACTACTACTACTACTACTACTACTACTACTACTACTACTACTACTACTACTACTACTACTACTACTGCTACTACTACTACTACTACTACTACTACTACTACTACTACTACTACTACTACTACTACTACTACTACTACTACTACTACTACTACTACTACTACTATTTCTGTTGTTTCTACTGTCGAGTAAAGAAATATATAGTAAAAGAAAATTGATAAGAAAAGAATGATGATGATGAGAATAATAATAATAATAAGAAGAAGAAGAAGAAAAAGAAGAAAAGAAGTAAAAGAAGAAGAGGAAGAAGAACAAGAACAAGAAGAAGAAGAAGAAGAAGAAGAAGATGATGAAGGACAACAACAACAATATTAACAACACTGATTATAAGAACGTGCACAAAACGCAGATAAAAAAAAAAAACACAACACAAACACACACACACACACACACACACACACACACACACACACACACACACACACACACACACACACACACACAGTATCAACACGAATGAAGAAGCCAAACAGCAGCATCGTAAAGGCGAGGACATAAAAAATAACAAAAGACACCAAACAAAAACACATGCCACGTATTTACAGTTTCTAAAAGAGGACATTAGTTCAACACAGGCGAAGAATGAAACTTTGACGCTACAATGAAAGTCCCTGACGATTTTGGCACCGGAGAAGGGCGGGAAGGAGACGGGGAGACAGGGAGAGAGACAAGGGGAGGAAGGAAGGAGGCAAGGAGAGGAAGAGGAGACAGGGGAGGAAAGCAGGAAGGGAGGGAAAGAGGAAAAGGTAAGAAGACAGGGGAAGGAGGCAGGGAGAAAGTGTAGGTTATGTGGGAGAAGAGGAAGGAAGGGAGACAGAGACAGAGAAAGGAAAAAATACAGGGGATGGAGGCAGAGAGGAGAGAAAGGTTGAATAGAAGACAAAGAAAAGAAGGGAGATCGAGAAAAGAAGGAAGGAAGGCAGGGAAGAAAAGCAAATGAAGGAGGAGGAAAAGAAGGAAAAGATGGACGGGAGAAAGGAAGACAGGCAGAGATGAAGGGAGGGAGAAGAACATAAGTAGATGAGAGGGATAAAAAGGAAACAGGGAGGAAGAGAGAAAGAAAAGAAGAAAGACGAAGGGAGAAGAGGTAGAAAGTGTAAGGAAGGTAGAAGAGAGAGAGAGAGAGAGAGAGAGAGAGAGAGAGAGAGAGAGAGAGAGAGAGAGAGAGAGAGAGAGAGAGAAATCAGAGGTAAGGAGGGGAATCCTTTTTCAACGTCACCCAAGTACTAGATGTGGCCTTCGATCCCTTTTTGTGGTGTTGGATCGTCTACTGCGGCATACTGATGGGTTTTTTGCAACCATTCATGTGGGACCTGTGACGCCTTGCTATGTGCACCGGGCCCCCCTCTCCTCCCCTCCCTCACTCCCCCTGCCTGCCGGATTGTACGAGAGAGAGAGAGAGAGAGAGAGAGAGAGAGAGAGAGAGAGAGAGAGAGAGCAAACGTACATAAAAAAAAGATACTGAAAAAAAAATCGAAGAGAAAAAGAAAATGAAAGGAGGGAGGGAAAGAGGAGAGCGATAAAAATAGAGACCAATGCAACAGAAGAAAGGAATAAAAGACGAAAATAATAGAAAAAAAGGTGGAATGGAAGAGAGAGAGAGAGAGAGAGAGAGAGAGAGAGAGAGAGAGAGAGAGAGAGAGAGAGAGAGAGAGTGAGTCAGTGCTCTTCAAACATTCAGTTCTACACTTCCACAGAAATGATCTCATCCTTTCGTGATATATGAGACCAAAGTGAAATTTTAGATATGAGTTCTTGTTTTTGTATTGTGTGTGTGTGTGTGTGTGTGTGTGTGTGTGTGTGTGTGTGTGTGTGTGTGTGTGTGTGTGTGTGTTTTGATATGAAGTCATGGTACAAATATGGTGTTTTAGTGAGCTTATGTGAATCTGAAGGGTTATAAAGAAGTTGCTATCTATTTGTGTTGAAGTTCGTCAAGATATGGTTAGCAGTCTTGTTTACTTTTGTGTGAGTGTGAAGAAATGAACAGGTAGTTTGTATGAGATCGTGTTAAGTGTTTTGATAGTCTTAATGTCCCTGCACGTGTTTGTTATCTGTGAGGTCGTGGATTAGCAGTATACAAGTCACTTGCCGTTGTTCTCCGCTGAGGTGTGAAGCAGAGATGGAAAGCAGAAATCTAATGTCTTTATCCTTATTTTTGTGTCAGAACTAAAGCACGTATCAGTTTTCTCTATCTGTGAGCTCGTGTGTCGCAAGAAATCATACAAAACACTCTTATCACTTAATAAAATACTACATCCATCACTTCATCCGGCGTGACGCAACAAGGACGGATTTCTATGATCACTATCGTAAGGAACGTGACGTAACGTGACGTGACGTAACGTAACATATCCTAAAGTAACGTAACATCATTTACCCTAACCTTATGTAATGTAACCTAACCTAATCTAACTTAATGTAATCTAATGTGACCTAAAGTAACCTAAACTAATACAATATAATGTAACCTAACCTAACCTAACCTAACCTAGCCAACCTTTCCTAACCTTAACCCAACCTAACCTAACCTTTACTAACTTCCATGAGACAAAAAAGAAATGCATTACAGATATTTCCATATATTAAAACGTTACACCAAGAACCACAAAGCGATAGAGAAACACTTCTAGTAACACCATCACAATTCAGATTTTGTAACCTTTACGAAATAAGACTGAAAAAAAAAAAAATCATGCATTACAAACATTTCCACTTAACCCCTTCAGTAGTGGGACACATTTTACCGTGAGTTTTGTGTACGATTAGACTATTTTATTGACACTAGCAAGGGTCTATGGAGGGCAGAGGATTAATGGCTAGAGTCTTCACTGTTTTAATCCCTACATGAATTTCTGAAGCTGTATAGAATCACCAAATAGAAAGCAGAATGAATAGGAAAATACGTCATAGTACTGAGAGGGTTAAGAAAACGTTACACCAACCACCACAAAGCGAAGGAGATACACGAAAGCCTTACAACAATTCTAATAACACCATTACAGTATATATTTTGCAACCTTTACGAAACAAAACCCAATTGAGTCATGCCATACAAGTGTTCAGTGGGTTGGACGTGATGCGTTGCTGTGTGCATCCCAGGTGAGTCAGGTTCATTAAGTGACAGAAGGTGGTGTTCCATTACCTTCTTTGTGCTGGTCGATTGCCGGCACACACTATCACACTACCCGCCTCTTGCATTGTACCTGCTGCCTCTCCACGTGTATGCTGACATTGACAAACACTTTAACGAGAGAGAGAGAGAGAGAGAGAGAGAGAGAGAGAGAGAGAGAGAGAGAGAGAGAGAGAGAGCATAAATAAATAAAAAAAAATCGAGGAAAAATAAAAAATAAAGAAAGGAGGGAGAGAAGGAGGAGATAAAAAAAAGTAGAAATAGAAGAAAGAATAAGAAAAGACGAAAAAAACAAGAAAAAGAAATAAAAGGTGGAATGGAAGAACGAGAAAGAGAAAAGAGAGAGAGAGAGAGAGAGAGAGAGAGAGAGAGAGAGAGAGAGAGAGAGTGAGTGTGTTTCACTGTTTGATCTGCTGCAGTCTCTGATGAGACAGCCAGACGTTACCCTACGGAACGAGCTCAGAGCTCATTATTTCCGATCTTCGGATAGGCCTGAGACCAGGCACACACCACACACCGGGACAACAAGGTCACAACTCCTCGATTTACATCCCGTACCTACTCACTGCTAGGTGAACAGGGGCTACACGTGAAAGGAGACACACCCAAATATCTCCACCCGGCCGGGGAATCGAACTCCGGTCCTCTGGCTTGTGAAGCCAGCGCTCTAACCACTCAGCTACCGGGCGTGTGTGTGTGTGTGTGTGTGTGTGTGTGTGTGTGTGTGTGTGTGTGTGTGTGTGTGTGTGTGTGTATGTGTCTATCTAATCACTTCCTGTTTTCATGTTTCCTCAGGCGCCGCAACACTGCACGCTATCAAGAGGAGGAGGAAGATAAGCATAATCAACAAAGGAAGACACGAATAAAGTAAAAAAAAAAAAAAAAATGAAGACATGAGAAGGAAAAAAAGGACAAAAGATTAAAAAACGAGTGAAGTGTAGAACAAAAGAGAAATAAAGATTGGTGATAAAACGAGAATAAGACAAAGATGATCAAACTGAGGAAGCAAGTGAAGTGAAATCTCGCTAAGTAGAACACCATCATGAAGGAAGAGAAGGAATCCATCTTTCCCTTCAGACGGAAAAGCACAAACAGACTTTCCCTTCACCTGGAGAGGAAGAAGGAGAAGAAGGAAGATGGCCAACTCAAACGCGCTTCCTGGTCCTCTTTCCCACTCCTCCGTTTCTCCTCCTCCTCTTCCTCCTCCTCCTCCTCCTCCTCCCCAGCGGTTCCCGACAAGAGGGGTTTCGGGAGGAAGTGCAACAGTTCAGAGGAGATCAAGCACTTAGGGAACAAGAACTCAAAGGGAAACTTCCAAAGGGGATCAAACGCCAGTATTCGCAGCTCTGTGTCCACGTCCTCAGCCTCATCCACCTCCTCCAGCGTGCGCACGGGCGGCTCCAGCTCCATCACTAGCATCCTGGAGGGCTCGGGCTCAGACACCTTCTCCTGTGACTCTTACGGCGGGACTGTGAGTGACAGCCACCACTACTCGAGCAGCAGACTACCCAACGAGGCCACGCACCCCAGCCACCACGCTCACGGCCATGCCACGAGGGCGGGGAGAGATGACAGCCTCTCCCTTCCTTCACTGGGGCCAGATGGCGGGAGCAGCAACACCCTGGGCGACACCTCCCCTAGGATAGTGTACGCGCACCGCAAGACCCAGGACGTGCAGCACAGGTCACGGAAACAGCTGGTGCAGGAGCTCGAGTCAGTGAGGACTGGCTCCCTCCCTGGTGGGCTCGAGGCGCATGTGCAGAGGACTAAACAGCTCGAGAATAAGTTATCCATCCCTGCGACGGAGAAAGCCAAGCCAAAGCAGAAGAAGAGTTTCAGTTTCATCCATAATTCTAAGTTTCTGGGTCGCCTCGAGGCTCGGACGAGGCGGGAAGCTAAGGGGACGTGTGAGGAGGAGGTCACGACGGATTATAGAGACGCAGGATGTGGAGATAAGAAGGCAGCAGCATCCTCTATCCAACCCTTGCTACCTCATCACCAGGAGGCCTCGCCAGTACACCTCAGCCTCCACCAACGCAGCACGCCAGGCCGCCACTCTCCGCCTCTCCCGCCGCCACCGCCCGCTCCACGACTAGAGGCCCCGCGCTCCTCGCCAGCAGAGTACCGCCGCCACCAGGACACAGCTTCACTACACACCCCCTCGCCGCCACGGTACAACCACTCGCCCTCACCCTCACCTCAAGCACAGCACCACTCCCCGGGACGCCCCGCGTTTGCCTCAGCAAACCACAGTCAGTCAGTAACGATCACCAGATCCCCTCCACCTCCACCCTTCCTCACCCAGACAGACGAACAAGCTTCCCCGCCACAGTACTCCCTTGCTGCCTTCCTTAACGAGGCATTCGGTAGCAGTGGCAGCAGCAGCAGTATCAACACGAGCACCACCAACACCACCACCAACAACGGAAGTTTACCAGAGAGTCCGAGCGTGAAAACCCCAACCATCACCACTACCACCACCACAAGCGTCACCGAAACCACCACGCAGCAGCAGAGCCAGCCGAGCAGTCGCTACACGGAGGCGTACAACCCGAGGTACCTGGAGACGAGCTTCGATTCACCTTCAGATTTTGTCATTGAGAGGAACTACGCCAACCTGCTGCCCGAGATACGTGACATATACCACCACGTGCTGCTTAAGGGCAAGGATCCCCGCCTGCCGCTGTCCAGAAGTGAATACGGCGACTTGGAATTAAAGCAGCACTTCCTTGGCGTGATCGGAGACACTATCGAGGAGGAGGAGGAGGAGGAGGCAGCGGAGAGTGAGAGTGAGATAGGGGATTT
>NC_059273.1:19147552-19157552 GCF_017591435.1 Portunus trituberculatus
AATGAACATAACAAGTCGACGCTTCTCTCTACGGTGATGCAGGACGAGCCATACTGAGACAAGCACGAAGAGCAAAGAAACCCAGGAGTGTGAGCGAAAGAAAACGAAACGGAGTGACATGTGACGCGTGAAAGAAAAAGAGAAAAGAATGGAAAGAAATTAATGAAGAAAAGAAACATGGTGACGAAATGGCAGAGAGAGAGAGAGAGAGAGAGAGAGAGAGAGAGAGAGAGAGAGAGAGGTACTAAAGGTAAACATATAAAAAAAATGAAAGAAAAATTAAATGGAAAAGAAAAAGTGAAACGAAAAAAAAAAGAACGAAAAGATACGAAAGAGAAAACAAATGACAGGTAAAGAAATACAATAAAAGATAAAGAAGTGAACAAAGAAAGAAAAAGAAGAAAAAGAGAAAGAATATATACAGAAATGTGACGAAGATACATAAAAATACGAGTCGATTAGATTAAATTCCATAAAAGTGAGAGAGAAAATGCTTAGAGGAGTCAAGTGTAAATTAAATCAAGAAAAAAAAATACTGTGATAATGATAAATAGTGAGACAGTGAGACGGAAACACAACTAAGACACTAAACATTAAAGAAAAAGAAGAAAAAAAAAAATATAACTACACTGAACAGAGAGAGAGAGAGAGAGAGAGAGAGAGAGAGAGAGATCTGTTGTCCTTCATTTATACATTAACTTCATGTAAATACCCGTATATACTCTCACTCTCACTCTCTCTCACTCTCACTCTCTCTCTCTCTCTCTCTCTCTCTCTAGCAGGTGTTCTTCCTAACCTAATCCTCCGCCTCTATTCTCCTCTCACACACGCACATAAGCCCTTCCTCCACTACTTCCTCTTGTTTTCCCGCTCTTTTTGTCTCTTCCAGTCCTCCCACGCAGCCTGTGTCATCTCAGTCTTTTTTTTTATCTCATCCTTGACGGCGCTCTTGATAATTTCTCCCTTGACGCTTCAGAAGACAAGTTTCCTTATTGTTTTCGTCCTTCACTTGTTTTTTTTTTTTTTCTCTCTATTTGATTTGTGTTACTTTTTTTTGTCAACTGTGCGTTTTTTTTTTCTATTTTCCGTTGTTTTTAGTTTGTTTTGTTGTATCCTTTTTTTTCGTTTTCTTCCACTGGTCTTCCGTTTTCTTCTTGTTCACTGTTTTCATGTCTCTCGGTTTTCGCACCATCCACGAACACATTTACATATTTTCCTCTTATTTCTTCCTATATTTCAAAACATGTCTTGCTTTCTAACTCTACAGTGTCACAAACCTACACTTGCGTTAAAACTTCTCTTCTCGCCCAGCCCTACTTCTCTTCTCTACACCATTCTTCACTAAACTATTCTCGTATTAAAATCACTCGCTTACTAACTCTACACTTTCACAAACCTACACTTGCATTAAAACTCGTCTTCTCTACACCATTCTTCACTAAACTATTCTCGTATTAAAATCACTCGCTTACTAACTCTACACTTTCACAAACCTACACTTGCATTAAAATTGGACTTCTTTATCTACACCATTCTTCATTAAACTATTCTCTTATTAAAAATTATCTTGCTCACTAACTGTACACTTTCACAAACCTATACTTCCATTAAAACTCGTCTTCTCTTCACCATTCTTCATTAAACTATTCTCGTATGAAAAATTCTCTTGCTTACTAAGTCTACAATTCGTCACAAACCTACACTTGCATCAAAACTGGTATTATTCTTCATTAAACTGTTCTCTTATTAAAAGTTCTCTTGCTTCCTGATCCTACACCTTCACAAACCTACACTTGCATTAAAATTGGTCTTCTCTATATCACTTTTCATTAAACTACTCTTCTTTGCTCACTAACTCTACAACTCGTCACAAATCTACACAAACCTACTCTTGTATTGATTACTTTCCACACGATTTATCATTAAAATATTCTTGTATCAAAAACTGTCTTCTTCACCAAGGCCTGGAATCTGTAACACTTCTACACGGACTACCAGGTTTTCAAAAGGTTCTAGTTGAAGTCACTCGAGTCTCTAGGGTTTTCTTTACAGTTCTAGTGGCAGATTAACAAGATTTCTACATTGATAGGGAAAAATCACTCTTGGGAAAAAAAAGGTTATCATCACTGTAGCCTTTGAAAATAACCGTGATAAGAGAGAAAAGCGTTTTTGAAGAGCCTTAATTAATGGTTAGTTTCAGTCTCCTATTCGTTCGGGAGCTTACCAACAAGGGATAGTGTGCGAATTAACTGTGGAATTGGCCTTAAAACATCAGTATTTTTTTTTCTTTTGGTGCACTCGCAAACGAAAAGCAACGGACAAAGTTAATTCCAATCTGGTTATGGCTTAAAAGTTTTCGTTAGTTATTTAACAAACGAAAAAAATGGTGACTGTGGAATTGGCTTTTAGTAACTCTACACAGCGTCACATAACCAAACTTCTCTCCTCGACTCCCGGTAAACACAGCAGCGTCTTCCTAATCCCTAGTGACACATACATATATAAATTGCAGTTCATTCACACACACACACACACACACACACACACACACACACACACACACACTCACTCACACACTCACACTCACTCACACATCACACAACACACACACACACACACACACACACACACACACACACACACCGCGTAGTGTAGTGGTTAGCACGCTCGACTCACAATCGAGAGGGCCGGGTTCAAGTCCCGGAAAGCGGCGAGGCAAATGGGCAAGCCTCTTAATGTGTGGCCCCCTGTTCACCTAGCAGTAAATAGGTACGGGATGTAACTCGAGGGGTTGTGGCCTCGCTTTCCCTGTGTGTGGAGTGTGTTGTGGTCTCAGTCCTACCCGAAGATAGGTCTAAGAGCTCTGAGCTCGCTCCGTAATGGGGAAGACTGGCTGGGTGACCAGCAGACGACCGTGATGAATTACACACACACACACACACACACACACACACACACACACACACACACACACACACACACACACACACACACACTCACTCACTCACTCACACACACACACACACACACACACACACACACACACACACACACTCACTCACACACACACACACACACACACACACACACACACACACACACACACACACACACACACACACACACGGGATGTAACTCGAGGGGTTGTGGCCTCGCTTTCCCGGTGTGTGGATTGTTATGTGGTCTCAGTCCTACCCGAAGATCGGTCTATGAGCTCTGAGCTCGCTCCGTAATGGGGAAGACTGGCTGGGTGACCAGCAGACGACCGAGGTGAATTACACTCTCTCTCTCTCTCTCTCTCTCTCTCTCTCTCTCTCTCTCTCCCCCGAGCCTTTCACCCTTCACCTTTGCACTCACAGCTGCTGACAACCCTCACCCATTCACAGTGACTCGGCAAAATTTATCAATATGCTCCCTCTCCTTCCAGACACAGGAGCTTTGACGCTATTCACTACTCAGATTCTCTCTTAAAGGACTCGTTGCTTCCTTTTGTTAGTCATTTTAGGGAGAAATAGAGAAGGTTGTGTTTTTTTTTTCTATCAATATGGTTCCTTTTCTCCCAGACACAAGAGCTTTAAGGATTATTTACTACTCAAATTATCTTTAAAAGGGCGTGTTACTTCCTTTTCTTGGTCATTTTAAGGAGTGTATTATTATTTCTTTTATTATTATTATTATTATCTTTTTTATATCGATTTCAAGCCACTCGTTGCTTCCTTCCGTTGGTCAATTTAAGAAGGAATGGAGAAAGATCTTATTTCTTGTATATACATTTCAAGTCAAGCTGCTTTTTTTTTATACTTTTATTTTTATTTTTTACCTTTTTAAGCAATGAGATCCAAACTACTTTTTTTTTGTAACTATTTCATATTTACATTTTCACATCTAATTCATTCTGTAATACAAAAGAAACTTATTTTTTTTCTTTATACATTTATTTTTTTCTACCCATGTCTCTCTCTCTCTCTCTCTCTCTCTCTCTCTCTCTCTCTCTCTCAAGTCTAAACTCCTAATACTCCATCTACTATTACTTCTACAAACCATTTAATTCCGAGGTATGAAGGAAGCAACTTTTTACCTTCCATTTTTACTTGTCTCCTCACAAAATCCCACTTTCTCCACCACCGTTCGTACTGCAGGGAGTCCAGGTGTTAGCGGGCAATGCTCTCCTCGCTGTGTCTTATAAGGGGATATCATAGGGCACGATAAGGTATTGGAACCGCCTCCCTTGCCTTGATCGCCAGCCCCGCCCCGCCACTGCTGTCCAAGCCTGAAGGGTTACCAAAGGCGACATACGAACACTGCCTCTCACTTCTCTACTCGGCGTGTTGTCTGGCCAGCTGGTGTCCCTCACGGCTTGAAAACACTGATCAGCTGTTTAAACATCACTAAATTATTTACTTTATTTATTTATTTTTTTTTATTTGAGGAGGATAGACAATGGGGATGAAGGAAAAGGTAGAAAAGTGGAAGATGAAAAGTTCGGTGAAGATATGAAAGAAAGTAGAAGAGAAAAATGAACTAAATTACTTTCTTTATTTTTTCTTCCATTCCTTCCTTTCCTTTTCCATTTCTAGATCTTTTTTTTTTAATCATCTCTTCTATCTCCTCTTTCCTTCACGCAACACAGTGGAAGAGGTGAAAAAAGTGAAGGTACTGGTTAATTTTCACGGGATGGAAAAGGTTTGATCGTTACTTGTTGTTTTTCTTTATAGGGTTTCTAAAAGATCAGTTTCTTTTATTTCATTTTTCAAGCACACACGAGAAGAATAAGAGAAAGAGTGAAGGCACTGGTTAACATTCACGGGATGGAAAAGTCTGTTCGTTTGTTGTTTTTTCCCTTTATGGGGTTTCTAAAAGACCAGTTTATCTTTTGTTTTTCTCGCATACTCGAAAAGAATGAGAGAATGAAGATAACTAACTTTCACAGGACGATCAATAAAGTTAGCTCACTATCTTAACGGCTCTATAAAACACGCCAGAGATGAAAAAAGAACTGAATAGAATAAATAAATGAACCAATGAGGATACGAGCACTGGTTAAGGATCCCTGGTTGACTATACACATTCATGCCATCTTTTCTTTCCTTTTCTCTTTTTATCTCAACCCCTTCAGTACTACGACGCATTTTCATATTCATTCTGCTTATCACTTGACGATTTTCTACAGCTTCAGAACCTCATGTGGGGATTGAAATAGTGAAGACTGCAGCCATTAACCTTCTGACCTCCATAGACCCTTCCTAACCTCAATAAAATCGTCTAATCACACCCAAAACTCAAGGTAAATAAAATGCGTCTCAGTACTGAAGGGGTTAAGAGCTTCGAAACTTTAATAAGGTTGACCAAAGCAGTGAGAAAGTTACGCTTCAACACTTGCCAACAGAACACACTAACTGCGTCCACTACAAAGCTCACACCCGCAGCAGATCCTTCAGGAAAATAACTCTTAAGGCATTCTAGTCAGTTTATTTTCCTTACCTGTATTTCCTACACTCACGTATTGTATTACCTTTCGTACTCTATGATTTCCCGACTAATTTTAACAGAGTAATTTTTTGAGGTCGCCGTGGTACAGTGGAACCATGCGTGCTTTGGGGTCCGAGGGGGGTTTCTCCAAGCGCACGGGTTCGAATCCTGTCCACATGTAGAGTAGGTTGGGTTTCCTCACTCGGGGCAACGGTTTCCTAGCGGGTGGGCTTTGAGATAGGAGGTACCACAAAAAGTATCCCCTTTAGCCCAGAAATTCCCGTGAAAAGCCCACATGGTATAAATAAAATAAATGAATAAATAAAAGTAAAAAAAAAAAAGAAAAGGAGAAGTTTGAGGAGAGTTACTGTGATATACGTGGATAATTCTTCATTCTTCTTCTTTTCCAGTATTTTTGTTATAAAAGAAGAAAGATTTTTACCCCTTCAGTACCATGACGTGTTTCCATATTAATTCTGGTGACTATTTGGTGACTTTATACAGCTTCAGAAACTCATGTGGGGGGATTAAAATAGTGAAGACTGTGGCCATGAATCTTCTGACCTCTATAGACACTTCCTAATGTCAATGACATGTTCTAATCGTGCACAAAACTCGAGGAAAAAATATGTCCCAGTACTGAAGGGGTTAATACACACACACACACACACACACACACACACACACACACACACACACACACACACACACACACACACACACACACACACACACACACACACACACACACACACACACACACACACACACACACACACACACACACACACACACACACACACACACACACACACACACACACACACACACACACACACACACACACACACACACACACACACACACACACACACCTTTCCCCTTGTTCCTTCTCTCATGACTGAACACTGGAATCTACCTACTTTTTCGTATTAACCTCTTCAGTGCTATGACGCGTTTTCATAATCCTCCTTCCTATTTGGTGATTTTAAACAGCTTCACAAACTTATGTGGAGACTGAAATAGCGAATACTCTGGCCATTAATATTCCAACCTTCTTAACTTCTATAGACCCTTCCTAATGTAAATAAAACCGTCTAATCACACCCAAACTCATGGTAAAAATGCGTCCCACTACTGAAGGGTTTAAGGAAGTAATTCTTGAACGAGTTTGTGTGTGTTTTGTGTTGTTATTGTATACATTCTTTGCTTTTTCATATACAGCTTTCTTTTTCTTTCATATAATCGACAGTCATATTTCGCTTCCCTCTGCTTCCGTTGCCTTGAAGTGCCCGATGCTATTCAGTCAGTGTCTAGAAGTAGCAGTTCCTTTTCACATATAGACACACAAACGGGAGCTTCTACGCCTGTTCTATGTATATATCTGTGTTTTCCACGTGATTGTTCCCTACCGCCGCTGAACACTCCACGGTGATGCTTAGGAAATATGTACATTATATTATCTACTTTCCTAATTAAAAAAATGTAAGATGGAAAAAATAAAGGAAAATAAAATCATATATATGTGTATCAATTCCTATCTTTCTGTTTTGGAGATGCCTTTTGGTCTTTTTCTTTTTAGGCCTGGCACCTCAATAGGCTTATTTAGTGCCTCTCTCACATAACAAATTGATTCATGCTTCTTTTATTTTCATGATCCTGTTTACTTCGTGCCTGATCTTTTATCCTTCAGTTTTGGATAACCCTCTTAATCTTTCTTTTAGGACTGGCACCTCAGTGGGCCTTTTTTTTTACTGCATTTCTTATATAACTAATATTACTTTTATTTTCAGGATCCTATTTACTTTGTACCTGATTCTTTGTTTACCGACCTTGGCTTCCGGATCACCTGTTTTCAGTCCCCAGTCATGCACGCTTCTGTGGCTGAAAACACGATGCCATCAACTCATGCATTCACACTCACGTCTTCAAGAGCGCCCTGAATACTGACGGATGATGCAAGACTCCCACCTGTTAGTCTCAGCAGGCAGAGCAAGACAATACGGGTCCTCTCCAAGACACTGACTCTATAGCTTTAAATTCATTACTGGGACTCATGTTTACTTTAGGTTTGGGTATGTTTAGACGATTTCATTGACATTAGGAAGGGTCTATAGAGCACAGATGATCAATAGCCAGATCCTTCACTATTCTAATCCACCTATGACTTTCAGAAGCTGTATAAAAGCAGCAAATAGTAAGCAAAAATGAATATGAAAACGTGTCCTGGTTCTGAAGTTAATCTTAAACGCCCTATGCTTTCTAAAACGCTTTTGTTCTTCCATCACGACTATTTTCATACCCTATAGAGAGGATTAGCCTTATCATCTGGTGTGTTTCTCTTGTTATCTATATGGGAATCTTGTCAAAACTTTTAAAAATCCATGTAGCTTCAACTAGAATATCTTGAAAGACATTGAGGAGCGGCGTTTCTGAAGACTGTCTTCAAAGGTTAGATGTCAGTCGAGTTATCGTTAATATTTTCCTTCACTGATGATGCAGAGTCTTTGTTAAATCATTACTAGAATCAAATATACACTCTTGAAAAATATGTCAACTTCCGGCAGAGTCTGTTAAAAGTACAGACAATATGTTACGCTGATATGTTCATAAGAATGCAGACTTAAAACTCGAATCGAAAAAGATGGAAGAGAAAAGAACACGATAAACAAAACGGGAGAACTATCACAGCATGAAAAATAAATAAACTAATAAATAAAAATAAGTATAATCAGAACATGAGGAAAGCAACACAAACTCTAACGATATCGTGACATATACAGCAACACTGACGAACACAACATTACCAGCCAGAAATAAAAAGAAGGAAGAAAAAATAACCAGTTTCGCATGACGGAGTATGACGGCCACAACTCTGAAATAACATCTGTGCCACCTGCAGCAGACATAACCTTGAGGGCGTGGCGCGAGGCATGAGGGCGCGAGGTTGTGAGAGTGTGACGTGACAAGTACAGGTGTCAATGCGGCGTCATGCAGGGCGGCGTGCGGTAGGTTACATCAACAACTTGAACAGGTTTAGTGCGTCTTACGAGCATACTCAGAAACGCTTCCTTCTCTCTCTCTCTCTCTCTCTCTCTCACCGCGACCATTTTCAAAGATTACAGAGACGAATAACCGAGTTTTAAAGGGTATTTTTCCTGTTGATAATGCAGAAAACTTGTTAACATGTCACTAGAATTACAGAAACACTCTTAAAAACCCGTGTCACGTCAACTACAGCCC
The DNA here is from genome assembly GCF_017591435.1 of Portunus trituberculatus. Taxonomy (NCBI): domain Eukaryota; kingdom Metazoa; phylum Arthropoda; class Malacostraca; order Decapoda; family Portunidae; genus Portunus; species Portunus trituberculatus. Next base: position 19,156,265 of record NC_059273.1, read on the forward strand.
TTACAAAATAGTGAAGGTGCGGCGCGAGAGTGTTTCACATTTATGAGCTTTAGAATGGATATAGAGGAGACGCCAACACACCGCCACGCCAGACTGAGACACCTCGGCCATGGCATTCTGAAACGCTGCACGGCTTGCTCTCTCACCACGACCAAAGATGATTAGCCGGATTTTCTGGAGTATTTATCATGTTAGTAGCGAAGAAATCTTGTTAATCTGTCACTAAAACCATGAAAAAGGTAAAAAAAAATATCCAGAAAGTTCATGTAACTTCTACTCACTACAGTTTTTCGAATGTAGTTTAGGTGAGGCGCAGATGTTTCGTAATACGGGTGCGCTTCTTGTCATGCCTTTGTTTTTCCTTCCCTTTGCTTTTCTCTCATTTACTTTTCTTCTTCCTTCCTCTTTAATCTGTCTTCCTTCTCTGTAATTTTCTTCTTTATTAATTATTTAACCTTCCTTCACTTTACTCTTCCTTATCTTTCCTCTATTATCTTTTTTTTCTTCATTTTTTCCCTCCCTTTTCCTTCTCCTTACTTCCAGGTTGGGTAATAAAAAGGAGAGTTTAATAATGCACCGTAACTTAACTAACCTAACCTTACATAACCCACGCCAATCAAATCCCTCGCACAGCTGATCTTTAAGTCCTGACTCAATTTAATCTAAGCCCATATTAGAAACCCCTTGCTCTTTCACTGCGACTATTTTCCAAGGCCACAGAAACGATTAGCCGAATTCTCAAAACATTTTTTCCTTTTAATAAAACAAGAAAATTTGCCAATCTATCACCAGAACCATAAAAATACCCTTAAAAACACGAGCACCTTCAACTAGAGCCTTTGATAATAAGCAGCGATGGTGAGAGAGAGAATAGCGTTCTAAAACACAGGCCTCTCAAACACTCCAAGACAACAGCAATAATAAGATGCAATCAGTACAAAGACAAGCTGACAACAGACACACGAAGCTACTTTCCGTGACCCCTCCGTGACTGACTTGCCTTACCTTGCCTTGCCTTGTCTTGTCTTGCCTTGCCTTGCCTTGCCTTGCTTTGCCTTGCCTTCAGGACTTCCTCAGGGCCAGCATGTTGCCGCCGCTGCCTTGAGGTGAACTTCCTATAATGCCAACACGATACACATTCTCTCGTCTCGTGAGCTGCCCTGCCTGCCCTGAATCCTGCATGTTGCCTCGCTGACATTAACAAGAGCAGGGAGTTTTAAGGGCACGGGAAAAGTTCAGGGAAATTGTGCGTGTGTGTGTGTGTGTGTGTGTGTGTGTGTGTGTGTGT
>NC_059273.1:19160052-19165052 GCF_017591435.1 Portunus trituberculatus
TTCACTACGGTCGTCCGGTGGTCACCTGCAGCCTACAGCCTGCACGGCAGAGATTTTCAACCTGGGTACGTGTACCCAAATGGTACACAAGAGGATTTTTGTTTGTACGTGGCAAGTTTCTATAAATACTTCAGTTTTGAACAATTGTAAACCTGCTTGTAGTAAGTGGCCTACATGTGGTAGGGTAGATGTGTCCCCCACTAGGCACTACAGGACACAAGTGGCAACGTTAATAAGGAAACTCTTGGAGTTATGTCACTTGGGAGAAATTTCTCTTGGACTACAGTTTTTACACAACCTTGCAAATCTATAACACAGTAGGCAACCTTGCTGCATTGCTGGCAATGGGTACGTAACCAGTACTGAAAAATTTCAAGGTGAACAAGTAGGTTGAGAACCCCTGCCCTACGAAAAGAGCTCAGAGGTCCTACTGACCGATCTTCAGATAGGATTAAGACCGCTCACTCACCACACACCGACATAGCGAGCCCACAACCCGTCGTACCAACTTGCCGCTAGTTGAACACTGGCTCTACATTAAGAATGTCGCCCATTTCTCACGCTACGCCTTCTCAGTAGCGAGCAGAGCGTGCTACAACTACACACAGTTTTCACTCAACGGCACATCACTCAAACATTTTTTCCATCGTCTTCACCGCCATGTACAATACTTCACCTACGCTTGAAGCAACATGCTTACCTTGCCATCTTCATCCTCGAGTACTTTCGCTATCCTTCCTCACAGCGCCGTCCACGACCGTCAGCATTTGCGCCAGGCATCCCACGCAGACGCCAAGGCACCAGAACACGCCCACATCACACGGCTTTCGTGATAAAGCAGAAAATATAAACACTTGTTCCTCTGCCTCTCCGCCGCTACGCGCAGTCTCCGGGCTTGAGGAGAAGGGCGTGTCACGTGACCACCACCAATCAGCGGCCGCGCAGGTGTTGCTACATGGTAGTTAGGACTCCTCGCCGCTGACTGGCTGGTGGTGACGCCATGCTGAAGGGCGCCTGTTTGAATTTGAAAAGGAATATTTGTGTTATTGGTTTATCTTTTTTCTTTATTCTCCATTATCTTCATTTATATATTTATTGAGTTATTTAGGCACTTTGATGTTTATAGACAATTCTCTCTCTCTCTCTCTCTCTCTCTCACGAAGATCGGTCTATGAGCTCTGAGCTCGCTCCGTAATGGGGAAGACTGGCTGGGTGACCAGCAGACGACCGAGGGGAATTACACACACACACACACACACACACACACACACACACACACACACACACACACACACACACACACACACACACACACACACACACACACACACACACACACACACACACACACACACACACACACACACACACACACACACACACACACACACACACACACACACACACACACACACACACACACACACACACACACACACACACACACACACACACACACACACACACACACACACACACACACACACACACACACACACACACATTATCGCGGCATTGTATGGCAGTAGCCACATCGGCTCATCGGGTACTTGATAATTATTTTTCCTGGTTTATCGATCCCTCGGTGTCGGCGATGCCTTTGATTCCAAGCTAGCGATGATCGACGATGATTTTAGAGTTTAGAACGTGACCATGTTGAAGTCTTTAACTTTCTAAATTGTTTTTAAGCAACATTTTCATTGGTGAAGATATGATAAGATAAACGTTCAATTTGAAGTTCTCAAGATTTTTCCAAGTTTGGAAAGAATTAAATGAAAATGAAAATTTGTTCTTTTTATTTAAAATATCAAAACCGTCAACGCTAGACTCAGAATATTGGATTTATCGATGTATCAATTATCGGTCACCGTGCGATACATTTATCACCGGTTATTGATTACCGTCTGTCGCTGATATGGTTACTGTTCTACATTTATTAGTTATCGTTATATATATATATATATATATATATATATATATATATATATATATATATATATATATATATATATATATATATATATATATATATATATATATATATATATATATATATATATATATATATATATATATATATATATATATATATATATATATATATATATATATATATATATATATATATATATATATATATATATATATATATATATTCAGCATTTACAATTTTCTTTAAGATATTTTCTTTATATCTTATAACTGTCTTTATCTCGTTATCAAGTTTTTGTAGGACTATATCAAACACTACATTAATATATACCCTTATATATACCCTAAATAAATAAATAAATAAATAAATAATATATATATATATATATATATATATATATATATATATATATATATATATATATATATATATATATATATATATATATATATATATATATATATATATATATATATATATATATATATATATATATATATATATATATATATATATATATATATATATATATATATATATATATATATATATATATATATATATATATATATATATATATATATATATATATATATATATATATATATATATATATATATATATATATATATATATAAAACACTACATGTGTAGCGCGTGCAGTGTTGAGTTGTGGGAGAGCAGTAAACATCATGAATACGGAACATTGAAAATGACACACAAATACAGAAAGGTGTGATGCGTAACACAGAAATAGCTGGGCATCCTCCAGTGAGGCCACAGGTGGACAACACCCACCTGGGAGGACCTGGCAGGCCGCCAGCACCCCCTACCCCACCCTGCTGACCTTGCTCTTGAACCCTTCCCTCTCTTGCCCGCCGCCCTGCATAAGGTCACTCCTACACCCAACACTCACCCCCCCATTCCTCTCTCTCTCTCTCTCTCTCTCTCTCTCTCTCTATCTATCTATCTATCTATCTATCTATCTATCTATCTATCTATCTATCTATCTATATATATATATATATATATATATATATATATATATATATATATATATATATATATATATATATAGAGAGAGAGAGAGAGAGAGAGAGAGAGAGAGAGAGAGAGAGAGAGAGAGAGAGAGAGATGGACAAATGCACAAATAATTGGAAAGATGGAGCAGGAAAATGAATGACAGAAACACACACCATAGCAATGTTACTTCTTTCATTCCTCTTTCTCTGAGTGCGAGGCGGAACATCTGTCAGGCTCCTCGTAAACACTTCACACTTATGCCTGTAAACAGAACAAAGAGGGACGTGTGTCCAGAACCTGCATAACCGGTGGGCTCCTGGCAACAAGCGAGTGGGCGGCGGCCGTGCACTGTCCTCCTACCACATGCAGGCAAGCAGGACACACTTTTTGTGGCTGTTACTTTACTGTGCCCGGGTCATTGATGCACACTTCGTGTTTCTCCACCACGGGAAAAGATTTCTGCCCAGCGTGCCCCCAAGAATGACACGCTCTGCCTCATGGCCATTTGATACATCCGTGTGTTAGCGGTCTGAGCTGCTGGTGGCCTTGCTTTTGATGAGACGCAGCTGAGCTGCTCTCATTGATCAATTAACAATAATATGTTATATTCTCTGCTTCACATGTATAATCGTTCATCATGCGCTGCATCTACAAGTATGCGTCTTGCATCAGAGATTTCAAAGATCCACCTGGCGACACGCAGACTATGAACAACCCCTCCTCCCCACGCTGCCGGGTCTGCTGATGAGTAGAAACAGTGATAACAACTGCCTCTTTCCTCAAGGTCAACTTCACCGGTTGCGAGGCGGAGGACAAGTCGTGGCCCCGCCCACCAACCGCTGACGGTGCCGTGGGCGATCGTTCTGATGGAATCGCCCATTTGAACAAAACGGGAGCATTCCATGACCAATGGAACGCCCATGTCAGCTCAAAATCTTGTTCAACAAAATATGAAACAGGAACAATATTTGCAAAGGCGTCTGGAGAGGACGAGAAGGAGGTTGTAAGGCAGCGGGGCGAGGCGATTACAGAGCCAGGTGTGCTGCGAGGTGGACGGAAGGGAGTGGCAAGGAGGGAGAGACAGGGCAGAGGGATTGCCACGGGGAAGGGAGGAGGAGAGCAGCACTGGGTAAGGGAGGGGAGGATGAGCTGCTGGCTCCATTTATAAAGGTCAGGGCGAGGTAGCTCCGCTGTAGTCGATGCTCCAAAACTCCTGCAACATGAAGGTAAGCTGTGAGCTCTGGTGTTTTGTCACACTGCTCTGCTGCTCACACAGGCACCGCGGGCTGCCCCCGTCAGGCTCTTCCTTGGGTTCATTGTTGCATCTTCTTCGGCAGGTGATCTTGATGCTGACTCTCCTGGGCCTGGCCTCTGCCTACGTTGTGCAGCTTCCAGCCCAAGCTCCCCTGCCCTTAACCTACCATTCCCCGTGGAGCGTCGTGCCGTACGTATACCCTGTGGTGCAGCCCGGCTATGTAGCCAAGACACCCGGTGCTGAACATTACGCGCCGCTCCCCGAGGGCCTCGCCTACGCCTCCCACCATATCAACATAAGGCCCGCGGCCGGCACTGAATAGCGCACCTGACTGAACCTCAGGGCTCAGGCTGGAGACGAACATGATGACGGACACTGCTACATCCCAGACTTTACAGTCATTGTTACTTTTTCTTTGAAGGAAACCAATTGACTGCTATGCAACGGTGGATGGATATCAAAATTAATCGCACCACACAGCGCCGCCCCTTCTCAGCACACATCGGGGAACAACACTATTATAACTCAGCACAGCACGGAGTTATGCTGCTCGATGACCCAGACCACCTTTCGATATCATCTTGTGGCGAAATGATGGTTGTGAATTATTCTTGTTTAATAAATACATCATTTTGGATCACTTTGTTAATACATTCCATCTTAGTTTCTTATACTCTTATTCCCAGCCACCTTGTGTGTGTCTCGCGTGAAATGAGTGACCATCTTTGTTGTGTGAACCAGTACGATAGTCACACAAACTCTGACTGTTGTTTTCCCTTCTACCTTCGA
>NC_059273.1:19167552-19185263 GCF_017591435.1 Portunus trituberculatus
AGGACAAACTAATCTTTCTCCCTCTTACAGATCAAACTAATGTTTTTCTTTTTCTTATGCAGGACAGAATAATCTTTCTCTTTTGCTCTTGCAGGTCAAACTAATCTTTCTTTTTCTCATGCAGGTCAAACTAACCATTTATATTGTTCTCTTGCAGGCCAAATTATTTATTTATTTTTTTTTATGCAGGACAAACTGTAATCTTTCTCTTTTTCTCTTTCAGGTCAAACAAATTTTTTTTTCTTTTGCAGCTCAAACTAATCTCTCTCTCTCTCTCTCTCTCTCTCTCTCTCTCTCTCTCTCTCTCTCTCTCATGCAGCTAGGTCAAACAAATCGTATTTTTACCACTACTCTTATTCCATTATCATCCCTCGCCTCTGATCCTATTTATTACTTACGGCGTTACCAGGCAACAATGAGCAGCTCGCCACTGTAACACCCCGTCCCCCACTCGAGGGGATAATACTCGCTTCGGTGAGGGAAAGCTGGAGACACACATACACACACACACACTCACCTTTCTTAACTTTTCATAAAAAGAAATTTCATAAAACATCTTAAAAACACAGATAAAGCGTTTTAACAAATATAGTGTTTTGCCTACATTTCTGAGTTTTGGTGCATAAAATGCTGGAAAACACCAAAATAACCCATTTTTGACATATTTCAGTTCCTTAAATCAGGGGTTCTCAAAGTGGAGGTCCCGGACCCCAGGGGGTTCGCGAAATAATTTATGGGGCTCGCGAGAGAAGCAAACCATCCTTCCCATTAGTTATGGTAAGTTATTCAGTTTTAAAGATATATATATATATATATATAGAGAGAGAGATATATAGAGAGAGAGAGAGAGAGAGAGAGAGAGAGAGAGAGAGAGAGAGAGAGACATATACATATATACATAAAAAGGCAAGCAGATACACGGAGACAACGAAATGCCTCATGTGTGTGTAAATGTGTGTGGGGAGTGTGTCTGTTGGAGTAATTTGTGTGGGGTCGCAGCCAAACAGTTTGAGAACCACTGCCTTAAACATATGGAGTGTATCATGCGTTTTGCCTGCATTTCTGTGTTTTGGTGCAAAATAAGGAGAATATTAAAATAACAGGAAAATATATATATATATATATATATATATATATATATATATATATATATATATATATATATAGAGAGAGAGAGAGAGAGAGAGAGAGAGAGAGAGAGAGAGAGAGAGAGAGAGTTGTAGGTCTTAGAGGCGCGAGGTCTCTGTGTCGCGGGGAGTGAGCATAGCGGACTATACACCACACACCATACACCACAATTTGCTCTCTTTTTTCACTCTATCACCACACACACCACTGTCACCACACACCATACACCACAATTTGCCCGCTTTCAATCTATCACCACACACACCACTATCACCACATACCGTACATCACACTGCTCTCTTCCACTCTATCACCACACACACCATGCACCACACTGCTCTCTTCCACTTTATCACCACACACACCACTGTCACCACACACCATACACCACACTGCTCTCTTCCACTCTATCACCACACACACCACTGTCACCACACACCATACACCACACTGCTCTCTTCCACTCTATCACCACACACACCACTGTCACCACACACCATACACCACACTGCTCTCTTCCACTCTATCACCACACACACCACTGTCACCACACACCATACACCACACTGCTCTCTTCCACTCTATCACCACACACACCACACACATTTTGTATATTTTTTTTTATTTGTTTATTTGTGTTGCTTTTTATTGGTTTTGAATGTCGTGATTTGTAATGTCGATATTTTATCACTCATCTCTCACTGTTTATCATGTTTTGTTTTTTCTAAATGATTATGTGTCATTTTTGTTGTTTCGTATTCTTTTTTTGTATTTTTTATTAGGTTTATATATTGTGTGTAATGTAATGTGTAATGTAATGTGTAGTAATGTCGACATTTTGAAGCTCCCCACGGCAACTTGTATCCTTAAATAAACTAAAACCATAATAACACTGAATATTCCACACAAAATTCCGTGATAATTTTCAAACAGTGAGAATTTAACACATACAAGGACATAGTATTGGAATTGATAGCGGGGAAGGAGAAAAGAGTGAATTCCTTTAAAGAGCCACAGCTGATGATGGCGTCGGTACCTCCCGCCAAGACACATGGTTGACCTCACTGGAGTGCCGTTATATTTTCAGCCTGTATAGAGGTGACAGTGCCGTGACAGAGGTGGTGGAGGTTATTAATGCACCAAGGAACGGGTTAGCGTCGTTTCGTACACCCGTCGTTTCGTAACCACGTCGTTTCGTACATAAATACGACGTTTCGTATACATGCAGAGCGACGTTTCGTACCTATAACAGGGTGCGTTTCGTACACACACACAAAATGAAAATAAAGATGTTTGTTGCTACGCTGGTGATCCTTTTCCTCATTAAAAACAGCTAACTCATTATTAAGTGGTTTTTAAAAGGAATTGATGAATAAAAAGACTTCATAATATTTATTTACTAAAAATATAAATGAATTGATTAATAAAAAGACCATGATATTTATTTGTCATATATCTTAAAACTTTAAAAGAACTTATAAAGGTACCAAAGGTACACACTCTGAGAGGAAAGCACTCGTTGTAAGTTCTCGACTTTCGTATTTCAGCCACAGCTCGTGCAATTTTGCTTGTTTATTCTTGGAGGACTGCCTGGAACGGCTACTAAGAATAAACTATATCAAAATATTTCTAGGAGCCAACTGTTCAAGTAGTACCGTATATACATACAGTCCACTGAATTGGTCTGCCCTCTGGTAAGTCAGCAGGAATTGCTTGGGGCTGGATGGAAGTCTCCAGTCGCTGAGAAACATCTTCAATAGTCTCGTCAACATTGAATTCTACTGGTAGGCCTACACCATTAGACTGAACAAGTGATGTGTCTGCTGTCAAATTCTCAGTTGAAGTAGACAATGTTGGTGCATCAAGAGAAATTCTCTCACGAACAGCAGTTGATTCGGCAATAGGGTGTAGATCGTGGCCAAACTCTAATGAACTCTGTTCACTAAAGGGGTTTTCTGTAAAAGAAAACAAAAGGTTGATGTTGATGTTGAGTTGTGTTTATTTACATACCCCGCCCGGGGCTCCCACTACTGGGAAAACCTATTGTTTATTACTACTATTATTATTATTATTATTATTATTATTATTATTATTATTATTATTATTATTATTATTTATTTTTATTTATTAGGTATGGCTAATATAAAGAAATAGTAAACTATAATAACTGAATTACACTTACCAGATGGCATGGGTGTTTCATTATAATTCTCACAGTCTGGACAAATCCAGTCATGTTGACCACCGGACTTAAGAAGTCTGTTAATAGCTCGGTAGCTATCTCTGGATGATAAATCTAATTATATGATAGTCACTGTTTGCTAAAGTCTCTCCTACCTCAACTTCCTTTAAACAATGCTCAATATTTGTTAGTACTATGTCTAAAACCTTCCTCCCCCTAGTAGGTTTATCTACCATCTGCACTAAATAGTTATCCTGAAAACTTTCCATAAACTTATTTTCACTAGCATCTCCTACCATCCTCTCCCAGTTTACTGACTTAAGATTAAAATCCCCTAAGATAATTGTCTTACTAGTACACCCCCTATTTATCTCATCTACCATAAGGTTGTCTACCTCTGCTGACTGGTTAGGTGGTCTATAAAAAGCTCCTACTCTAATAACCTTACTTTTGTTTACTCTAACATCCAGCCATAAGGACTCTACTCTGTTATCTACCTTAATACCATTAACCTGACTGGAAATGAAGGATTTTTTTACATAAATAACTACTCCTCCACCTATCCTACCAATTCTCTGGTGTAAATACATAATGTATCCATCTACTTCATATTCTTTCCTATTTTCCCTAAACTTTTCCTCATTTACCCATGCCTCTGTGACACATACAACATCTAAGTCCTCCTCAACTATATAACTAGATAACTCGTCCTTCTTGTTCCTAAGACTCCTGGCATTTACATAAAAACATTTAAGTCCAGCTACCTTCCTAGATGCTGTCTCCTTATTTGGAATCCTAATCTTATTCTCTCCTATTTGCACCTGGAAATCTTTCCTAATCTTTTCACTATCTCTGTTTATCCTATCTAATTTATGTCTAGCATCTTTCTTCTGGAATGCATTTCCTACCTCACCCCCTACACTCCATCCCAACTCCCCCCTCCAGACATCCACTCAGCACATCCACATCCTTCCTACTCAGATGCACACCATCCCTAGCATACAAATCCCTTCGCCCATAGAGCCTATCCCATACATCCACAAAGCTGACACCCACATCCTTACACATCCCTTTTACCCGATCATTCACACCAATGGCTCTAGACAACCATTCCCTGCTAACATACACACGAGGCAAGATTCCTGACACTACACACCTCCTACCACCGTACACTCCTATTACAATGCTATGCATAACTTCTAAATATTACCGTTTTCTGCTGGTGTAGATAAGGCATTGCAAAAAAACATACCCGCTACATATCTACAACTGTCTACAAATTCTACAAATTTATCAACCCAATCTACAAATGGTCAATGAAATACACTACACCAGTGATGAAGATCTGTGGCCAACCTTCAGAACTTCATTGGTACGTCTCCAAGAATCATCCTTTTCTTCTCCCTCTTCCTTTTTTCCTCCTCTTGTTCCTTTGGCAACACCGGCAGTAGTAGCAGTCTGGTGTCCGTTGTATGTCATGCACGCTCACTCCAAAAACTTGCCTCACTTCTTTGGCGTTAGTAGTACTGAATCCTGGAACAAGAGATGGAACAATATTGTAATGGCGTCCTCCTCAATGCCTGTTGTCTTGTAGTACAGAGGGTTGAGGAAGGTATTGTGGATGATGTAACGATAAGTATGGTATATTAAGGAGAGCCAAGGTGGATCGGGTTTGCGTGGGTGGCTCTGTAGGTTTAAGGAGGAAAACTGCCGTACCAAACCCATAATTAATACAAGCGGAGGAACTTTATGAGTAGGGATTTTGGAATGTTGTGCATGGTAGAAATATTAGTGTTAGCATGAAGTGTACTACAACATGTATAAGGAGGAATAGAGTAAGGAAGGCAGGGTATTTAACATTGCGTGAATTGGCACGCGGGGCAGTAGATTTGAGTATGGGGCAGGAAAAGCCGCGATCTCGGATGAAGGGAGTGAGTGGCACTCTCTACTCGGACATTGGTGGGGTGTGGACGCGTCACGGTGAGCGAGGGTCTCTGATCAGGTGGGTAATGTGATCAGGGCAGTGGAATTTCGTGTTAATATAATCGAGGGTGTCATTATGTGGAGTTAAGTCGTGTATTCAAGTGAGGAGAGAGTGTTTCTCTGTTGTTGGTTAAGAGTGCCGCGTCACTTTCATCGTTTTTTGTTCGAATGTACTTTACTTTATTTGAAATATATGTAAAATTGACTTGGAAGAGAGTTTTCCTTCAATGAAAATCCCAGCCCGTGTGGTACAATGATAACACGTCGACGAATGATGAGTGATGAGCAGAGGACTTGTGTCCCGAGAGGTTTTTTTCATGTAGGAAGAGCGCCAGCCAAGGGCAAGAAACAAAGAAAAAAAAAAAAAAAAAAAAAAAAAAAAGGCCCACTTGAGTGCTGGCTCTCTAAAAAGTGGAAAAGCGTCAGCCAAAACAAGGAAGGAAATGCCTCGATATCTCTCTCTTCAAAGAAGACAAGTCGCAGGAATTCAGAAATACAGATGCAGGTAGGGAGTTCCAGATTTTACCAATGAAAAGGATGAATGATTGAGAGTACTGGTTAACTCCTGCGTTGGGAAGTTGGACACAATAGGGATGAGAAGAAAGCCTTGTAAAGCGAGGCCGCAGGACGAGGGGAGGCATAAAGATAGCAAGATCTGTAGAACAGTTAGCATGAAAATAACGATAAAAGAGAAGGAGATTCAACATTTCGGCGGTGAAAAAGAGGCTGAATTAGTTAGTCAGAGGAGGGGAATACCAAAACAATTGTTCAGTTTACTGTCCATATCAATTTGGAACACTGCTGAACCTGTTATAATGGTCAACAATTTGAAATCATTAAACCTAGCTTTGTCAAATCCCCTTGGATACTGCCAACATGAAAAACCTCATAGAACCAATAAACGCACTTACAATTCACTACAAGCACACAGTATGCACCAATACTGACACCACACCACAAAACACACCATACACAACTGACACACACACAAACAACTTAAATCACTCAAAACTAACCCAAAACACCCTGCAACACCTCAAAATATAAAAAGCTCACCCAAAACACATTACAGACACCCAAGTTACCAATATCATCCCTAGACATACACACACACACACACATGTAGTGAACACCACTACACTACACTAGATAAGAGAGAGAGAGAGAGAGAGAGAGAGAGAGAGAGAGAGAGAGAGAGAGAGAGAGAGAGAGAGAGAGAGAGAGAGAGAGAGCAAACAAATCTTAACAGAAAAACAAGAACAACAACAACAAAAACCACAATTTCCTTTACTCCTATATCCAGGGCAGAACACGGAGACACAGGCTTGCCCGACTTTAGTGAACAGCGGCGGGCAGTCAGTGTGGTGCAAGGTGTAGGTAATCTGCGCCGTGAATTGACCGCCCACAGCCTCCGCCACGTCCACCTCATTCTGCCTGTCGTCACCTGGGAACGAAGCGGGTAATCAATGATAAAGGACACTTGTTATAAGGACCCACTGACACTGAGCTAGCCTGTTGAGGGCCTCAAAACATACTCAAAAATCCTTGTATAGGCCCAATTCACTCTTACACACACCCACGACAAACCACACATACCCAAACCCTCTTAAAATCTCAATAACATTCCAGAACACACTAAGAAAACACAGAACAGGTTAAAATACCTCCAAACTCACTAGAAACACCCAATATTTAATGAAATATCCCCCACACACACCCAAAAGACCACTAACCTCCCCCCCACCACTTATAACACTCATAATAATACCAAATCCCACTCAGAACACCAACCAATCCCTCAAAGTTCTCCCAAACCACACTCAAAACATGCTAATACACTTACCTAAATATTACACCTTGGCTTCTTCTACTATTCCACCTTTATTTCTCATTTCTTCTTCATCCTTCTCCATTATTACTCCTTCTTCTTCCTCCTCCTCCTTCCATCCACACGTCTGAGCCTAGAAACACATCAAAACACTAGATATTAGACAAAATATTCAGGAAAAGGAGGGTGACTTAAGTATTATGGCTTTGCTGCTGCTCCTCTTCCTCCTCCCTTTCTCCTCTCTTCCTCTTTATCCTCCTTTATTTCAACTTTCTTCCTCTTTCTGCTACAATTATCTAAACATCTGAACCTAGAAACCCACGAAAACACGTAGAAATCACTAGATATTAGGCAAAATATCGACGAACTGTGGCTTTGGAAAATTGGCGCCAGCCACTACTTGGGTGAGCTGTGGTCATCCGAGAGAGAACGGGAACGGGGGTGACTCGGCTAAATTACGTAAATCATTTCATTTCAAAAATGACTTTTACAAAAAACGAAGCCACGGCCAAATGCTTGTTATTTTATGACGTGATAAATACTTAAACTAATTTTCAAAATATCAAAATATCTCCAGCTTAACTGGTTTTTAAAAAAAGGTCTAAATTAAGTACGGTAAAAGTACAAAAACATTTTAACCCATAAATCTCTTAAAACGTCCTATAAAGTCAAGCCATTTTCACTTGGCGTGTATTTTATCACATTTCAGGGAGTCTGAGCTATCTTTCAGGGCATTCTACAGCGTGTTAGACCGAGAAGCAGAAACGTGAGCAAATAAAATAAAGAAAAATAAGAGCTTTATACAACAGCACCAAACACCATTTCAAAGTCCACATATTTCACTCAATAGATTGATTTCACGCTTAAAAGAGTATAACCGACTTTTTGACACCATAATGGCCCACTTATACCTTGAAATGAAAAAGCTCAAAACTCCAGGTGGGAAATTTTGAGCGTTAAAAAGCCTTTAACATACGCCATAAAACACCACTAAACGCCACATATTTACCCAGCACAGGCGCGGAACACACTTCAAACACAACGAAACATTTATAGAAACCATAAAAACATACCATGGAAGCGTAATATTAGCGTCAGGAAATATTCGAAAAAAAGTATTTGACCCAACAGGCTGGTGACGGGTGGGTGAGGGCGGGTGTAGGGTGTTGGCTAGGGGACCGTCGGGGGGGAAGCGGCCTGGAGGCAACACCGGCGGCGGGACATCCATATATAGCCTTTATCATCTCACCAAACCAAAATTAAGCCACACAGAGAAATTTTGACTAGACTAAATGAAATGTTAGACTGGTGGCTACCTTGTGACACATGTTTGGCCGAGGGTAAGTGAAGGAAACAAATATGAGAGGGTAATACAGACGCCTTGCTCTTTTTATGCTCCTTATACCATTACTTGAAAATATTTGCGTACTGTTTTCACTCTCATATGTAAAGAAAACCTAACATTAAGTGAATAGCCTTATAAATACCTTTAATAGACGAAGATTAGGCAGTGTGGTGAAGGCTTGAACGGTTTCTCATACTGATTGCCTCTTGGTGCTCCTTGAAAACTGTCGGTAATATAGCAACACTTCACTTTATTTGTGTGTGTGTGTGTCTCTGGGTGTGGGTGTGTGTGTGTGTGTGTGTGTCTCTGGGTGTGGGTGTGCATGGGTCAGTATAGCCCACCGCCACAACTGTGTTCACCACCACCACCGCTAAGAGACTACTGCCGTAGCAAAAGGTTATCTGTGAAGTCAGGACGCATGTATATATGTTTATGATAACTATCTGTCACTAAATCTCTTATTAATGAGACGCTATGCTTATACAAATACAACATGTCGATTTATTGGTTATTGTGACATCTTCCTCTTCGTTATCGTGTCCAGCTTTTGTTATTTGTCAAAGCAGGAAATATTAAATTGTATCTTGTTGTACAGCGAGTGTTGGCAAATCCCGCGAGGCAATAAACAAGGTGCTTAAAAGGCAGACTGTACTATTTTTCTCATTATCCATTTCTACCGCCTGATATACGAGTATTTCTGACAATAAACCAGGGTAACAGGACACTAAGTAGAGGAATATAGACTTTTTTTCTATCTACATACACATCTATATTGTTAATTATTTACGAATTTATTGACTTATCTATCTGCCTGCCTATCCATCTATCTATTTGTTTGCCCAACTGTCTATTTACATATCTATCAACCCATCAAATTACCCGCTTATCCATCTATCTTCACACAAGCATATAAATACCACTACCACCACCACCACCACCACAACCACTGCCAGTTCCCGCATCTTCCCATTCAGTCAGTTAGCCAAATAGTCAGTCAGCCAGATAGTCAGTCATTTAGTTAGTATTTTATTCATTTAATCAGTCAGTCAGTCAGTGAATCTATTAGTTAGACATGCAAACTATCCATCAATCCGTCAATCTTTCAGCCACTCAATCAATCAATATTCACGATGCAAAACAAGCAAACACACCATCAATAGTTACCACCACAATCACCACCACCACCACCAATACACAGCACACTGACATCATCACCACCAACACTTTCTAAAGGTGTGTACACACTTACTGAATTTCCACGCATCGTTTCATCGTTGCGTATCACCTTATAATGCGTTACGGTGCAACAGGGTATTGTACCCATTTTTGCCTATCCGCGTGGTGTATCATCGTTGAGTGATGCAACAGTGTCATTCAGTTTGTTCCTGACCGTAGCCATGAGTGTAAATGTGCAGTTGTCTGTGGCCACGTTTAGTTTTATTCATGAACATCAAATCAATAAAAGGAAAAATGAATGACGGAGTTGGTGGGTGTCTACACTCTATGTATGTGTAATGAAACAATACTGTGTTGACTGACTTGAAATTCCAGCATGTGACGGAACTGTATCAAAACGTGACAAGGATACACACAACTGATTTTGAGTTTGTCTGCAATTGGGGTCAAAATTGCAAAAAATATTCATGCCCGTCCACGACAACACTGAACATGCAACTGGACGATCCCACGCTCCTTGTCCACACACACACACACACACACACACACACACACACGAAGGTTGGTGAGTTGTGTATCATTCCTTTGAGATGACGCCAAAATACCGAAAAATGGCGGATCGAACCCGTTGCGTAACTTTGTGTCATATTTTGACACGCAACGGTGAAGCACTATCCTGTCAACACTGCTACGCAACGGTGATCCGATACGTGGAAATGCAACAAGTGTGTACACGCCTTAATTAAAACACAAACAATATTCATACACAGTGTTACACCCGCAACCCCGACCGCCGCCCCTCCACCGCTCCTCTGGTCCCGCGGCACGCAGGGTGGCCAGCCAGACAGCCGAGGTGACTCTGGGCGGCGGACTAACCTTCCTTCAAGACGTGTTTCTGTACCGTGGTGGAGGAATGAACTGATGGTGGTAGTGGTGGTAGTGGAGGACAGGATTCAGAGTGAGTGAGTGAGTGAGTGAATAAGTGAGTGAGAAAGAGGACAGGAAAGAATAGAAGAAAGAGGAAAAATAAGAATATCTTATCAGAGCACAACATTTTCTCTCCCTCTCCCCCCACCCCAGGTCTCGTGTCTGGTGATGAAATGGACGTCTGGTCAGTGGTGGTGGTGGTGGTGGTCAGTTGCCAATTGAAAATATTCTACGTCACCAGCTCCACCTTGAAAAGTCGCTCCAGTTTGGTCATTACCACAGACTGATGGAAAGTTAGAAGTTAATTTGGGCAGCATGACGTTATGAGGATAATGAATATAATGATGTAAGAGCTGGAGAACCACTGATGAGAGAAGAGAGGCGAGAACTGAAGTGACAGGAAGCAGCACTTCCTGCTTGCGTCACGTGAGCGTATTGCGCGCTGGTTGGGCACGTGGTAAGAACCCAGTGAGCGTGGCGGAAACTTAGTGAGCGTGGCGGGAGCCTGATCACATGCGTGTTATGACCGTAGTTAAATCCGATTGGACACAGTTATATGGTAGGGATATCAAGGGACGTACGCACTAAAGGCTTGGTAGATACGTAGCAGTGGAGGGATTTCGCAATTCCATCACGTCTCCACTACGTCCTCAAAAATTATATGAACGTGTTGAGAACCTGCTGCGCGTAGTAAGGACCGCCTCTGGTGTGATGGGGCCTTGACACGGAGAGTTTATCCCTGTCAGTGACGCACACCAAACTTTTCTCGGGAGCCTCGCTCGTCTCCTCTCCACCTCCCCCTCCCCCGCTGTTCCCCACACTCTCATCACTCGCCTTTTAAATCTCATTGATGTTTACTTGATTGATTGATAAGTTTATTGTTATAGCAGTGTATACACCATCGAACTGTTGTCAATTTACGTATGAATGAACCTAACAAATTACCAGCTTATGTATCTATCTATCTACACACAAGCATGTAGATATCTCCACCAGCACCGCCAACACCCACACCTGCCCACCTTCGCTATCATGAACGGCAGTGTGTCAGTTTACACAATACTACTAGTATTTCCATGCCACTATATTGTAGCATCATATCACCTCAGACGCAGGTCAACAAGACGAGACACAGCAAGGAGACCAGACCAGACGACACGAGAGAGAGAGAGAGAGAGAGAGAGAATCACGACACACAAACACACACACACACAAAGCTATGGGCGGCGTCAACAGCTCCACACCCACTGCCGCCCATATTTGTCCCGCCCATGCATGCTCACGCCCAAGCTTCCCCAGTCAGCCCATACGCCTCCACAGCCGCCCTCACTATATAATGAAGTGACTCAAGACACACAGATCCATGTGTTCCGGAGAAAACTGACGTCTGGCAGGCGAGGAGAGAGAGAGAGAGAGAGAGAGAGAGAGAGAGAGAGAGAGAGAGAGAGAGAGAGAGAGGTGTTTACTAGAAGTGTCAGGTGGCGGCGTGTAACTGTTACAAAGAGTGTCTCCATCTTGTGGTGGTGATTGATGCACTACATAAAGCAGAGTTCAGTGTAATTATCTTCCAGCAGTCCACCTCGCCATGCCCTCTTGTGTTTCTTGTTAAAGCAGGCACCACCCTCCCCACGCATTATAACTACCATACGCCTAATTAACTACCTTACCGCTAACTGTCCACATGTGACTCCTTCAATGCACGACACACCTTCCTAGTACAGCCTGTCAACCCCGTCACTGTCCCATCACCGTCCCATCACTAATGACACTGTGGAACCATTAATTAACTACCCTTCACTATCCACTCACTCCCACACGTCACGTCACCCCTTCCGTGCATTATTATACAGCTTTCTATTAAGTTAAAATATCCGCCCCATTACCGTCCCATCACTGTCTCATCATGTTTGTTACCTCCACTCTATTAATAGACTCACCCTCTCACTGAGCAGGTGGAGCTGGTGGACTAGGTGGGGCAAGTGGGGCGGTCACCGTGTTCCCAGATCTCGTGTCTGGTGAGGAAGAGGACGTCTGGTCACTGGCGGCGGTGGTGGTGGTGGACGTGGTGGGGAGTTGCCAAATGGAAATATTCTACGTCACTAGATCCACCTTGAAAAGCCGCAAAAAGATCGCCAAATCATTGTTGTACATGCTACAAATGTTCCTAGACGAAGTAATTGGCTTGACTAACACACAGGCTAATCAGTATAGGGCCCCGTTGACCGTTTATCCCTCCGAGTGACGCAGAGCAAACCTGTCTCGGGAGTCTCGATCACCACCCTCTAATCACTCGCCTTTTAAATCCGATTGATGTTTAATTGATTGATTGATAAGTTTATTGTTGTAGCAGTGTATACACCATCGAAATGTTTTTCATTTCCCTATGAATGAACCTATCAAATTACCAAGTTATCTATCTATCTATCTACACTCAAGCATGTAAATATCTTCTCCAGCACCGCCAACACCCACACCTGCCCACCTTCGCCATCATGAACGGGAGTGTGTCAGTTTACACATTACTTCTAGTATTTCCATGCAACTATATTGTGGCATCATATCACCTCAGACGCCGTGGCGCCATGCAACAAATTGTTGATTAATTTCGCTTCACTTGCAAACCAGATATTGTTTTGTATCTCTTTCAACTGATAGGAAAACAAGTCGATACATTATGCATTTTATTATATCAAGAGATATTGTGTTGCCATTAGAAATATATAGGAGTATCATTCACAAGATATCGTCATATCAGTAGGTATGAAAAATAAATACAAGTAACAAAAACTGCACCACGTTACAAGACACTGGCCAGACACTTAAATTAAGTATTGCATTGAAAGACTCACAAAACATCATCTCGGGAAACACGTAACAATACCTTTGTGCTTCACAACAGGAAGAATGAGTGATGAGCAGAGGAATCGTGACCCAAGAGGTTAACTTCCTCTCTTAGTCTACACTCTCCTTCCTTAAATACTATATACATATGTAACATAACATAACATAACATAAATAATAGGATAACAAAGGGCCACCAGGGCCCTTCTAGGTTATCCTGTATCAGTCGCACAGCGACCTCGTCATCAGTACTTAAAAATACACTTACAAGTACACAATACATTATATACTAATTCTAAATATTTGGCCCATTAACAGGGCTAAGTCCTGCAGCGAATTTCTCTACAATCTGTGATCCCCATACATGGGGATCATGTCTTGTTTAACTATAGTAAATTTCTTATAAAAACTATCATGCAGCACTATACATAATTATAAATCTAATAAATTTAAGTGCTTATCTAATCTGGATTTAAACATTGTCAAACTAGTGCTATTTACAACCGTCTCTGGCAATGCATTCCAGAAGTGTACCACCCTATGACTAAAGAAATATTTTCTTCTATCTAACCTGCAGCCTTGCTTTCTAATCTTCCTGCCATGATTTCTAGTCCTACTTCCCTCCTCTAAGGTAAAGAAAGATCTCACATCTATGTAGTTTGTATATGAGAACATTTTAAATAACTCTATCATATCCCCTCTTATACATCTCCTCTCAAATGAAAACATGTTTAATTCCTTTAATCTATCTCTATACTCCAGGCGCTTTAATGCTGGTATCATCCTAGTTGCTCTTCTCTGAACTGCTTCTAACATGTTGATATCCTGCCTATAGTGGGGTGACCAGGCCTGTATGCAATACTCTAAATGGGGCCTAACATAGGAATTATATAAGCTACGCACCACTTCCTTACTTTTATAACTAACATTTCTATTTATAAAACCCAGGATCCTATTTGCCCTATTTCTTGCTTCTAAACATTGCTTTGAAAATTTCATAGTCCTGTCTATCACTACTCCTAAATCCTTTCCTTCCTCCACTGCCTCTAGCCAACATCCCTCCATCTCATAGTTAAAGTTTGTGTTGTCTTTACCTAAATGCATAACCTGACACTTTTTAGAATGAAACTCCATCTGCCACCTGTCTGCCCATGCTATCAGCCTGTCCAGGTCTCGTTGTATTCTGTAATTGTCCTTTTCACCCTGTACTGCACATGCTATCTTAGTATCATCTGCAAACTTTGATACTTTGCTACTAATTCCTATATCTAAATCGTTAATGTACACCAAGAAAAGAAGAGGTCCTAGCACTGATCCTTGGGGTACCCCACTAACCACTTCCTTCCACTCAGACATTGTCCCATTTAATACTACTCTCTGTTTCCTATCAGAAAGCCATTCACTAATCCAATCAACTAACCTACCCCCTATCCCATGTAGTCTCAATTTGTACACTACCCTCCTATGCGGTACCTTATCAAACGCCTTGCTAAAATCTAGATATATAACATCTATGCTATTTCCATCATCTAACTCCTTGGTAATATATTCTAAGATATCGAGCAAATTTGTAAGACAGGACCTCCCTGATCTAAAGCCATGTTGGGTATCTCTAATTAATCTATTCTCATTTAAATGCTCCCAAATACTACCGTTAATGATTTTCTCTAGTATCTTACATACTATACTAGTTAAACTGATCGGTCTATAATTATTCGCATCATCCTTCCTACCTTTTTTAAATATTGGAGTAACATTAGCTAACTTCCAGTCCTGTGGTATCTCAGCAAACCTAAGTGATCTTTCAAAGATTAACTTAAGTGCTTCAGAAATACTGTCTACACCCTCCTAAGTACTCTGGCATGTAGCTCATCAGGACCACTAGCTTTCCTATCGTCTAGTTCAAGAATAAATTTCCTAATAATTCCCGGTTTTATATCAATATTTTCTAAAGCTCTTAAACTACTCGTCGCACTGTTTGTAACAGGATTTCCTATTCTTTCCTAGTAAATACTGAAGAAAATTGTTCATTCAATAATTCTACTATGTCTTCATTTTGATCCACTACTACACCATCTTTTCTGAGTGGTCCAATCCTATCCTTATTTCTTTTATCACTGACCTTGTAATAACTATATAATTTTTGGGATCTTTACTCCCAGCTCTAGCTAGTTTTATCTCTGCCTGCCTTTTACTTTTTTTATAACCTTACTCAAATCATCTCTGACCTGTCTGTACCTAATCAAATCTACATCTTCCCACTTTTCTGCAACTCTCTGTATGCCCTCTTCTTCTCTCTGATCTGGCTACCTATCTCATGAGTCCACCATAATGGCTTCCTGTTTCTCTGCCTTATATCTTTGTAAGGGATACACTGCATCACTATACCCTTTACTACAACCTTAAAAATATCCCACATCTCCTGTGCAGTTTTATTTCCAAAACTATCTTCCCAGTTTACCTCTCCTAATAACTGACGTAACCTACCATAATTGCCTTTCTGATAGTTTGGGACTCTAGTCTTATTCATTATATTATCCCTACTGGAATTAATGATAAATCTAATTATATGATAGTCCCTGTTTGCTAAAGTCTCTCCTACCTCAACTTCCTTTAAACAATGCTCAATATTTGTTAGTACTATGTCTAAAACCTTCCTCCCCCTAGTAGGTTTATCTACCATCTGCACTAAATAGTTATCCTGAAAACTTTCCATAAACTTATTTTCACTAGCATCTCCTACCATCCTCTCCCAGTTTACTGACTTAAGATTAAAATCCCCTAAGATAATTGTCTTACTAGTACACCCCCTATTTATCTCATCTACCATAAGGTTGTCTACCTCTGCTGACTGGTTAGGTGGTCTATAAAAGCTCCTACTCTAATAACCTTACTTTTGTTTACTCTAACATCCAGCCATAAGGACTCTACTCTGTTATCTACCTTAATACCATTAACCTGACTGGAAATGAAGGATTTTTTACATAAATAACTACTCCTCCACCTATCCTACCAATTCTCTGGTGTAAATACATAATGTATCCATCTACTTCATATTCTTTCCTATTTTCCTAAACTTTTCCTCATTTACCCATGCCTCTGTGACACATACAACATCTAAGTCCTCCTCAACTATATAACTAGATAACTCGTCCTTCTTGTTCCTAAGACTCCTGGCATTTACATAAAAACATTTAAGTCCAGCTACCTTCCTAGATGCTGTCTCCTTATTTGGAATCCTAATCTTATTCTCTCCTATTTGCACCTGGAAATCTTTCCTAATCTTTTCACTATCTCTGTTTATCCTATCTAATTTATGTCTAGCATCTTTCTTCTGGAATGCATTTCCTACCTCACCCCCTACACTCCATCCCAACTCCCCCCTCCAGACATCCACTCAGCACATCCACATCCTTCCTACTCAGATGCACACCATCCCTAGCATACAAATCCCTTCGCCCATAGAGCCTATCCCATACATCCACAAAGCTGACACCCACATCCTTACACATCCCTTTTACCCGATCATTCACACCAATGGCTCTAGACAACCATTCCCTGCTAACATACACACGAGGCAAGATTCCTGACACTACACACCTCCTACCACCGTACACTCCTATTACAATGCTATGCATAACTTCTAAATATTACCGTTTTCTGCTGGTGTAGATAAGGCATTGCAAAAAAACATACCCGCTACATATCTACAACTGTCTACAAATTCTACAAATTTATCAACCCAATCTACAAATGGTCAATGAAATACACTACACCAGTGATGAAGATCTGTGGCCAACCTTCAGAACTTCATTGGTACGTCTCCAAGAATCATCCTTTTCTTCTCCCTCTTCCTTTTTTCCTCCTCTTGTTCCTTTGGCAACACCGGCAGTAGTAGCAGTCTGGTGTCCGTTGTATGTCATGCACGCTCACTCCAAAACTTGCCTCACTTCTTTGGCGTTAGTAGTACTGAATCCTGGAACAAGAGATGGAACAATATTGTAATGGCGTCCTCCTCAATGCCTGTTGTCTTGTAGTACAGAGGGTTGAGGAAGGTATTGTGGATGATGTAACGATAAGTATGGTATATTAAGGAGAGCCAAGGTGGATCGGGTTTGCGTGGGTGGCTCTGTAGGTTTAAGGAGGAAAACTGCCGTACCAAACCCATAATTAATACAAGCGGAGGAACTTTATGAGTAGGGATTTTGGAATGTTGTGCATGGTAGAAATATTAGTGTTAGCATGAAGTGTACTACAACATGTATAAGGAGGAATAGAGTAAGGAAGGCAGGGTATTTAAC
>NC_059273.1:19185763-19192963 GCF_017591435.1 Portunus trituberculatus
TATATATATATATATATATATATATTTAAACGACATGCCAGAGGGAGTGAACAGCTACATAAATCTGTTTGCGGACGATGCGAAACTGTGCAGAGTTATAAAGCAAAATGAGGATTGTGAAATACTACAGGAAGACCTAAATAAGACCTGGAAATGGAGTAAAAAATGGGAGATGGAATTCAATGTGGACAAAAGCCATGTCATGGAAATGGGAAAGAGTGAAAGACGACCAGTGGGAATCTATAAGAAGGGGGATGGAGTAGAACTAGAAAAAGTGAAAAAAGGAAAAGGACTTGGGAGTGACGATGGAAGAAAACAATCAACCGGTAAGCCATATTCATAGAATTTTCAGAGAGATATATAATTTGCTAAGGAATATTGGATTAGCATTTCACTACATGGACAAAGAAATGATGAAGAAATTGATAAGTACTATAATAAGACCCAGATTGGAATATGCAGGAGTTGTGTGGACCCCCCATAAAAAGAAACAAAGAAGTTGGAGAGACTACAAAAAAATGGCTACAAGAATGATTCCAGAATTTGAAGGGATGACATATGAGGAGAGACTAAAGGCTATGGATCTACCAACCCTGGAACAGATAAGGGAGAGAGGGGATCTGATACAAGTTTGTAAATTGATTAACGGAATGGATCAAGTGGATAATGAGAAACTGATCCTGAGAGAAGAATATGACAATCGAAGCACAAGATCGCATAGTAAAAACTGAGGAAGGAAGATGTCTGAGAGATGTTAAAAAAATATAGTTTCCCGCAAAGATGTGTTGAGATTTGGAACAGTTTGAGTGAAGAAGTGGTGTCAGCAAAGAGTGTGCATAGCTTTAAAGAAAAATTGGATAAGTGCAGATGTGGAGACGGGGCCAGACGAGAGTAAAGCCCTGTAAAACTACAACTAGGTAAAAACATTATACGTTCTCTCACTTCACTTACAGAAAACAAACCTAAATCTCTCTCTCTCTCTCAAAAAAAAAAAAAAATAAATAAATAAATAAAAATAAAATAAATAAATAAATCAATAAATAAAAAATAAAATAAAATAAAATAAAATAAATAAATAAATAAAAATAAAAATAAAAATAAAATAAAACAAAAATAAAAATTGCACAATCTCAAACCAAATCATATTTTCCCTCTTCCATCCGCTCCATTATTCCCATACATTCATTCATTAATCTAATTTTTATAGCAGCGTAATAGCTACATATACTGCTGCTGGGCCAGTCAGGCAGTCATGTCGATCTGTTATGCGGAGGACGTTGATTTATTAGCTTTTAATAACTAATAAGCCTTTCTGTTTGAAAATCAAACACACACACACACACACACACACACACACACACACACACACACACACACACACACACAAACACACACATATATTTACACACACACATATATATATATATATATATATATATATATATATATATATATATATATATATATATATATATATATATATGGATATAAAAGGATGGAGAAGGATTTGATATCCAAACAGAAAGGTAGCCTATAGATAATTAAAAGCTACTAAACCAACGTCCTCCGCATATATATATATATATATATATATATATATATATATATATATATATATATATATATATATATATATATATATATATATATATATATATATATATGCAAGAAGGGAAAATGGCAACAAAAGAAGAAGAAAAAGAAAGAAAGAAAAAAAAAAAGCCCACTTGGAATGCCAGTTCTCTTAAAGATTAAAAGAGAATAAGCCAAAAGTCTGGGACAAATGTCTTGAAACTTTCCTCTTAAAAGAAGTTAAATCATAGGAAGATGGAAACACAGAAGCAGGCAGGGAATTCAGAGTTTATCATGTGAAAGGTATGAATGACTGAGAGTATTGATTAACTCTTGCATTAGGAAGTTGCCGAGTTGGACAGATTAAGGGTGAGGGGAAGAAGATAGCCTTGTGCAGCGAGACCGTAGGAGGAGGGGAGGCATGCAGTTAGCAAAGATCAGTAGAGCATTCAGCATGAAAATAGCAATAAAACATAGTAAGAGATATAACATTTCTGCAGTGAGAAAGAGGCTCAAGACAGTCAGCCAGAGGAGGGGAGTTGATGAAACGAAAAGCTTTTGATTCAACTTCATCTAATAAAACTGTATGAGTTCATGGAACCTCCCCAAACATGCAAAGAGTACTCTATACAAGGATGGATAATGCCCTTGAACAGAGTTAGCACTTGGAGAGGAGAGAAAAACTGGCAGAGACGCCTCAGAACGACTAACTTCACAGAAGCTGTTTTAGCAAGAGATGAAATGTGAAGTTTCCAGTTTACATTATGAGTGAAGAACAGACCAAGGATATTCAGACAGTTGAGGGTCAGTTGTTAGGCCTATTTTAGGGGGGCTGAAGCCCCTTTCTAAAATTTTCTTAAGCCCCCTAAATTATTTGATTTTTTTTTTTTTTTTTCCTGTTTGCAAGTTGCCTGCTGGTTTTTCCATGAAGCAACACTGTCCTTATGTGTTTGGGCCATCTCATGCTTACGAAAGATGACTATAGCTTTCTTCTATTTCCAGCTTCAAACATTTAGATTTCTTCAGGGTTTGTTGTGTAATTCTAATACAGTGCCAAAAAGTTGTGAATAAAAAGATCTTGTAAATGCAAAACATTTTCGCTCGCGCGCTCGCATCCTGTGAATCTCCTGGGAACTAAGCTCCCCTGTTATTAAAACCTAGTGACGCCCCTGCTTGCAGAAGAGGGGATAGTTGATATATGGAGAAATTGAGTTTTTGAGGCATTGAACACTACTAAGTTTTCTCTGCCCAATCGGAAATCTCAGGCGTTCTATGGCGTATCTGCGTGATCTATTGACTTCCTGAAGGGTTGATCGTCTCTGATAGGACGTAAAAGATGTAGGTGGTATAATCAGAGTAGGAGTGGATAGGGCAAGAAGTTAATTTCGTTAAGATCATTAATGAATAAAAGAAAGAGAGTGGGTGATAGGACAGAATCCTGAGGAACACCACTGTGAATAGATTTAGGAGAAGAACAGTGGCCGTCTACCATGGCTGTAATAGAAAAAAAAACTTGAGATAATTTCAGAGAAAAAAAAAATAGAAACCGTAGGAGGGCAGATCACCTGTAGAGCGACCTTGACGGAAGTCATACTGGCGACCAGATAGCAGATTGTGAAGTGATATATATATATATATATATATATATATATATATATATATATATATATATATATATATATATGTGTGTGTGTGTGTGTGTGTGTGTGTGTGTGTGTGTACACCATAGGGAGCATACGCCGGGGGGCGCGTCTCCTTGCCTACCTTATGGTGCTATGGCGCCACTCCAGACGGTCATGCCTGGCTATATCACCATGCAGGCTCCCTTCCCATTCCAAGTTACTCCTGCAACAAGAGGCATCGACTTGCCGCAGCCATGAGTTCTGTGGACGTCCCTTGGGCCTCTATGCTGGGTTATCCTTTTCGGAGACAACCCGATATGCAGGATCGGCTTCCGGGTAACGTGCCACATGCCCATATAGTCGCAGTTGGCGTTGACTGACTATGTTGGTTATCGGACTCAAATCAGTCTCACGGAACAATCGCTGATTTGACACAAAGTCATACCAGCTGTACCCCATGATCCTGTGAAGGCATCTAAATACCGAAGGCATCAATTTGTCTCTTCAGATCGGTGTTCAACGTCTATGTCTCACAACCATAGAGTAAGACAGGGATCACCAGCGACTTGAAGATCCGAATTTTCGTCCGTCTGCACAGGTAAAGACAACACCAAATACTCGTGTTGAGCGAGTCCAGTATCGCCGTGAGCCAGACCAATCCTCCGTACAACTTCCTGGCTCGACCCACCGTCGTTACGCACTACACTACCAAGGTATGTGAAGTTTTCCAAGATCTCAATGTCCTCGCCACGCGCATGGACAGACTGTACTGTTTCATTCAGTTAGCCTCCAAACACCTGAACTTTGGTCTTGGGCCAGGAGAACAGGAGTCCCAAGGGCTTCGCCTGCTCGTGCAGTGCCTCTAGAGTCTAGAACCATTATACTAGAACTTCCAGTGACTCAACAAAGATTACTGCATCATCGGCAAAAACAAGATCTGTAATCTCAGTATTGCCGACAGATGCTCCACATTGACTTTGGTCTACAACTCCGCCTAGTACACAGTCCATGCAAGTGATGAAGAGTGATGGAGGAAGCACGCATCCCTGCCTCACTCCCGTATTCACAGGGAAGAAGCTGAACACGTCCCCTCCACACTTTACAACACTCAGTCCCGGAGTAGAGGCCAGTTAATAGATCAATAATAATTGCAGGAATCCCGCGGAAACGCAGAAGATCCCAGTCTCTCGTTGCACTGAATCAAACGCCTTCTTGAGATTTCTTTCCTAAACCTGAATTTTTCAAGTTTAAACCCATCATTTCTTGTTCTGTCCTGCTACTGATCCTAAGAACTACATTCATGTCCCTCTGTTGAAACCCTTATACCACTTAAATACTTCTATTAAGTCTCTACTTAACCTACATCTCTAAGGAATGCAAACTGTTTTTTTCAGTCTCTCTTCATAGGGTATATCCCTCATTCCCTGTATCTTTTTAGTCATCCTCCTTTGCACTGACTCCAACAGAGCTATGTCCTTCCTGTAATGTGGAACCAGAATTGTAGATAGTCAAGATGTGGCCTGACCAGCGCCAAGTATAATTTTAATATTACTTCAGGATTCCTGCTTTTAACACTTGGTGTTTCATCAAGTGACTGCGGATACGCATCAACGGCAAATGGGCAAGCACCTTGCTTAGTACGCTGAGCAGTGTTATAACACAGTAATTGTTGCAGCCCTGACGGTCCCCTTTCCCCTTCTAGATAGGGATGACCAACCTCTTTTTCCAGTCAGGGGGAATGGTACCTGAATGCGATACAGCAATCAAGACAGCATGCAACCCACGAATCATGGCGTCACCCCTCTCCTGACCCTTTGAGCTGCTCCGCACTGATGTTATAGATGCCAACTGCCTTTCCACCTCTCAACTGCCACAGTTTTGACATCATCAATGGAGCAGTTTGTCAATGGGCGGATCAGCATCCGCCCATTGACGAAACTGCACCCTCCATTGATGATGTCTTACATATATATATATATATATATATATATATATATATATATATATATATATATATATATAAATCAAACTTGACTCCAGTATTTTCTAACTATGATAACTGATTTTACGTATCTCCCAGGGTAAATCACTGAAACTGATTAGATTTCCTTATACCATTTTTTCTGCTATAGATTTGTATTTTCTCTGTATTGCATTTAATGACTGTTGCGTATCTGTCAAGTAAAGGCTTGATTACGAAAAAAAGAAAAGTTTATATAGCTGATTCTATGATTCTTTATAGCTATAATAGAAACTAAATATTCTGACCGCCTCTCTCTCTCTCTCTCTCTCTCTCTCTCTCTCTCTCTCTCATGATTATTTATATTAATATTTTGGTGTTTACCATAACATTTAGTAATACCACTGACTTATGACGTAGAAGAGGGAACTAAGGGAGCATTGAACACCACCCTTATTGACAACAGATTCAAAAGAAATGCATTCCAGAAGAAAGATGCTAGACATAAATTAGATAGGATAAACAGAGATAGTGAAAAGATTAGGAAAGATTTCCAGGTGCAAATAGGAGAGAATAAGATTAGGATTCCAAATAAGGAGACAGCATCTAGGAAGGTAGCAGGACTTAAATGTTTTTATGTAAATGCCAGGAGTCTTAGGAACAAGAAGGACGAGTTATCTAGTTATATAGTTGAGGAGGGCCTAGATGTTGTATGTGTCACAGAGGCATGGGTAAATGAGGAAAAGTTTAGGAAAATAGGAAAGAATATGAAGTAGATGGATACATTATGTATTTACACCAGAGAATTGGTAGGATAGGTGGAGGAGTAGTTATTTATGTAAAAAATCCTTCATTTCCAGTCAGGTTAATGGTATTAAGGTAGATAACAGAGTAGAGTCCTTATGGCTGGATGTTAGAGTAAACAAAAGTAAGGTTATTAGAGTAGGAGCTTTTATAGGCCACCTAACCAGTCAGCAGATGTAGACAACCTTATGGTAGATGAGATAAATAGGGGTGTACTAGTCAGACAATTATCTTAGGGATTTTAATCTTAAGTCAGTAAACTGGGAGAGGATGGTAGGAGATGCTAGTGAAAATAAGTTTATGGAAAGTTTTCAGGATAACTATTTAGTGCAGATGGTAGATAAACCTACTAGGGGAGGAAGGTTTTAGACATAGTACTAACAAATATTGAGCATTGTTTAAAGGAAGTTGAGGTAGGAGAGACTTTAGCAAACAGTGACCATCATATAATTAGATTTATCATTAATTCCAGTAGGGATAATATAGTGAATAAGACTAGAGTCCCAAACTATCAGAAAGGCAATTATGGTAGGTTACGTCAGTTATTAGGAGAGGTAAACTGGGAAGATAGTTTTGGAAATAAAACTGCACAGGAGATGTGGGATATTTTTAAGGTTGTAGTAAAGGGTATAGTGATGCAGTGTATCCCTTACAAAGATATAAGGCAGAGAAACAGGAAGCCATTATGGTGGACTCATGAGATAGGTAGCCAGATCAGAGAGAAGAAGAGGGCATATAGAGAGTTGCAGAAAAGTGGGAAGATGTAGATTTGATTAGGTACAGACAGGTCAGAGATGATTTGAGTAAGGTTATAAAAAAGTAAAAGGCAGGCAGAGATAAAACTAGCTAGAGCTGGGAGTAAAGATCCCAAAAATTATATAGTTATTACAAGGTCAGTGATAAAAGAAATAAGGATAGGATTGGACCACTCAGAAAAGATGGTGTAGTAGTGGATCAAAATGAAGACATAGTAGAATTATTGAATGAACAATTTTCTTCAGTATTTACTAGGAAAGAATAGGAAATCCTGTTACAAACAGTGCGAGTAGTTTAAGAGCTTTAGAAAATATTGATATAAAACCGGGAATTATTAGGAAATTTATTCTTGAACTAGACGATAGGAAAGCTAGTGGTCCTGATGAGCTACATGCCAGAGTACTTAGGGAGGGTGTAGACAGTATTTCTGAAGCACTTAAGTTAATCTTTGAAAGATCACTTAGGTTTGCTGAGATACCTCAGGAC
>NC_059273.1:19193463-19245963 GCF_017591435.1 Portunus trituberculatus
ACGCATCGTTTCATCGTTGCGTATCACCTTATAATGCGTTACCGTGCAACAGGGTATTGTACCCATTTTGCCTATCCGCGTGGTGTATCATCGTTGAGTGATGCAACAGTGTCATTCAGTTTGTTCCTGACCGTAGATATGAGTGCAAATGTGCAGTTGTCTGTGGCCACGTTTAGTTTTATTCATGAACATCAAATCAATAAAAGGAAAAATGAATGACGGAGTTGGTGGGTGTCTACACTATGTATGTGTAATGAAACAATACTGTGTTGACTGACTTGAAATTCCAGCATGTGACGGAACTGTATCAAAACGTGACAAGGATACACACAACTGATTTTGAGTTTGTCTGCAATTGGGGTCAAAATTGCAAAAAATATTCATGCCCGTCCACGACAACACTGAACATGCAACTGGACGATCCCACGCTCCTTGTCCACACACACACACACACACACACGAAGGTTGGTGAGTTGTGTATCATTCCTTTGAGATGACGCCAAAATACCGAAAAATGGCGGATGGAACCCGTTGCGTAACTTTGTGTCATATTTTGACACGCAACGGTGAAGCACTATCCTGTCAACACTGCTACGCAACGGTGATCCGATACGTGGAAATGCAACAAGTGTGTACACGCCTTAATTAAAACACAAACAATATTCATACACAGTGTTACACCCGCAACACCGACCGCCGTCCCTCCACCGCTCCACTGGTCCCGCGGCACGCAGGGTGGCCGGCCAGACAGCCAAGGTGACTCTGGGCGGCGGACTAACATTCCTTCAAGACGTGTTTGTGTCCGTGGTGGAGGAATGAACTGATGGTGGTAGTGGTGGTAGTGGAGGACAGGATTCAGAGTGAGTGAGTGAGTGAGTGAATAAGTGAGTGAGAAAGAGGACAGGAAAGAATAGAAGAAAGAGGAAAAATAAGAATATCTTATCAGAGCACAACATTTTCTCTCTCTCTCCCCCCACTCCAGGTCTCGTGTCTGGTGATGAAATGGACGTCTGGTCACTGGTGGTGGTGGTGGTGGTGGTGGTCAGTTGCCAAATGAAAATATTCTACGTCACCAGCTCCACCTTGAAAAGTCGCTCCAGTTTGGTCATTACCACAGACTGATGGAAAGTTTGAAGTTAATTTGGGCAGCATGACGTTATGAGGATAATGAATATAATGATGTAAGAGCTGGAGAACCACTGATGAGAGAAGAGAGGCGAGAACTGAAGTGACAGGAAGCAGCACTTCCTGCTTGCGTCACGTGAGCGTATTGCGCGCTGGTTGGGCACGTGGTAAGAACCCAGTGAGCATGGCGGGAACTTAGTGAGCGTGGCGGGAGCCTGATCACATGCGTGTTATGACCGTAGTTAAACCCGATTGGACACAATGATATCGTAGCGATATCAAGGGACGTACGCAGTAAAGGCTTGGTAGATACGTAGCAGTGGAGGGATTTCGCAATTCCATCACGTCTCCACTACGTCCTCAAAAATTTTATGAACGTGTTGAGAACCTGCTGCGCGTAGTAAGGACCGCCTCTGGTGTGATGGGGCCTTGACACGGAGAGTTTATCCCTGTCAGTGACGCACACCAAACTTGTCTCAGGAGCCTCGCTCGTCTCCTCTCCACCTCCCCCTCCCCCGCTGTTCCCCACACTCTCATCACTCGCCTTTTAAATCTCATTGATGTTTACTTGATTGATTGATAAGTTTATTGTTATAGCAGTGTATACACCATCGAACTGTTGTCAATTTACGTATGAATGAACCTAACAAATTACCAGCTTATGTATCTATCTATCTACACACAAGCATGTAGATATCTCCACCAGCACCGCCAACACCCACACCTGCCCACCTTCGCCATCATGAACGGCAGTGTGTCAGTTTACACAATACTACTAGTATTTCCATGCCACTATATTGTAGCATCATATCACCTCCAAGCTTCCCCAGTCAGCCCATACGCCTCCACAGCCGCCCTCACTATATAATGAAGTGACTCAAGACACACAGATCCATGTGTTCCGGAGAAAACTGACGTCTGGCAGGAGAGAGAGAGAGAGAGAGAGAGAGAGAGAGAGAGAGAGAGAGAGAGAGAGAGAGAGAGAGAGAGAGAGAGGTGTTTACTAGAAGTGTCAGGTGGCGGCGTGTAACTGTTACAAAGAGTGTCTCCATCTTGTGGTGGTGATTGATGCACTACATAAAGCAGAGTTCAGTGTAATTATCTTCCAGCAGTCCACCTCGCCATGCCCTCTTGTGTTTCTTGTTAAAGCAGGCACCACCCTCCCCACGCATTATAACTACCATACGCCTAATTAACTACCTTACCGCTAACTGTCCACATGTGACTCCTTCAATGCACGACACACCTTCCTAGTACAGCCTGTCAACCCCGTCACTGTCCCATCACCGTCCCATCACTAATGACACTGTGGAACCATTAATTAACTACCCTTCACTATCCACTCACTCCCACACGTCACGTCACCCCTTCAGTGCATTATTATACAGCTTTCTATTAAAATATCCGCCCCATTACCGTCCCATCACTGTCTCATCATGTTTGTTACCTCCACTCTATTAATAGACTCACCCTCTCACTGAGCAGGTGGAGCTGGTGGACTAGGTGGGGCAAGTGGGGCGGTCACCGTGTTCCCAGGTCTCGTGTCTGGTGAGGAAGAGGACGTCTGGTCACTGGCGGCGGTGGTGGTGGTGGACGTGGTTGGGAGTTGCCAAATGGAAATATTCTACGTCACCAGATCCACCTTGAAAAGCCGCAAAAAGATCGCCAAATCATTGTTGTACATGCTACAAATGTTCCTAGACGAAGTAATTGGCTTGACTAACACACAGGCTAATCAGTATAGGGCCCCGTTGACCGTTTATCCCTCCGAGTGACGCAGAGCAAACCTGTCTCGGGAGTCTCGATCGCCACCCTCTAATCACTCGCCTTTTAAATCCGATTGATGTTTAATTGATTGATTGATAAGTTTATTGTTGTAGCAGTGTATACACCATCGAAATGTTGTTCATTTCCCTATGAATGAACCTATCAAATTACCAAGTTATCTATCTATCTATCTACACACAAGCATGTAAATATCTTCTCCAGCACCGCCAACACCCACACCTGCCCACCTTCGCCATCATGAACGGGAGTGTGTCAGTTTACACATTACTACTAGTATTTCCATGCAACTATATTGTGGCATCATATCACCTCAGACGCTGTGGCGCCATGCAACAAATTGTTGACTAATTTCGCTTCACTTGCAAACCAGATATTGTTTTGCATCTCTTTCAACTGATAGGAAAACAAGTCGATACATTATGCATTTTATTATATCAAGAGATATTGTGTTGCCATTAGAAATATATAGGAGTATCATTCACAAGATATCGTCATATCAGTAGGTATGAAAAATAAATACAAGTAACAAAAACTGCACCACGTTACAAGACACTGGCCAGACACTTAAATTAAGTATTGCATTGAAAGACTCACAAAACATCATCTCGGGAAACACGTAACAATACCTTTGTGCTTCACAACAGGAAGAATGAGTGATGAGCAGAGGAATCGTGACCCAAGAGGTTAACTTCCTCTCTTAGTCTACACTCTCCTTCCTTAAATACTATATACATATATAACATAACATAACATAACATAAATAATAGGATAACAAAGGGCCACCTAAGTCCTGCTGTAGAGTTCCACCATCATCGTGCGACCCAACTTTCTTCAAAAGTTTTGTGTTGTCTGCAAAGAAACTCGTGTAGCTTTAATTTGTGTATGGGTGACTTTTGACATGCTGGAACGCATTCCTTACTATTACATGTTGTAATGGGTTCGGTATACGGTAATTTTGATTTACGCTAAGGTTTTCAGGAACGCATATGTACCGTATGACGAGGACTTACTGTATATTGTTATGATATTGTATTTTTGATAGATTTATTTCAGCTTCAATATGGCCTGTGAAGGAAAAGGTATGTAATCTATTTTCTGTATAGCATGTTTATTGTTAAGTCCTCGTTTGTTAGTGTGTTGTGCATGAATACTTTTTTTTCAAGCTAACAATTAGTCGTATGTTGTATCTATGGTGGTGTTTGCTTGATTTAGGTTGAACCAATACTAAAGTGTGCTTATTGTGTTGTACAGTTTTGTGCATGAGAAGTGAATGTTATTACCTTTAGGTTTTCCTATTACACTTGTGTGTAGTTTGTATTGCTTTGCTTTACATTGTTTTTGCTTTGCCTCACTGATTATATTCATATCCTTGACCAAATATACTTTATTGCCAGTCTAACTGGTTTTCATGAATGGAAAGACAATGGTGTGATTTTTTTTTCAGAATTGAAACATGTTTGTTTGCATTGATGTAGGATACCTAGCTATGTGTTAAAATGCTTAATGTATATTTGACTTGCTTGTGTGACGTCTTTGCTTTCCATACTCTTTAGTGATATTTTGACTGTAGCTAGGGCTTACAAACACGTGGGTATTCCCACAAAACCACCCCCACCTGCTTCTAGGTGCTTAAACATGCATCTTTTATTTTGTAACTTTGAATGGTGATATGCTTATTGTGTTAGTTTCAACGCTGAGATATAATGTTAATAATGTCTGAGGTCTGTGGTAATGGTGTATGCTCTGTTGTGGCATCTTGCATAGTTGATGTGATCAACTATGTAGCTTTTGTCTGCATGTACACCAATTTACTTTGCTCTATATATATACCTTACTTCTTTTGCTTGTTACATTTATAGTGTATGCTTCAAAAAACTGAAATTCACTCAACATGCTGTGTTCCATTATGATCATTAGTGACTCGAGTATTTTCTGTTTTGTGAAACTAAGCCCCTCCTACACGTCATTCCTGCCCATTATCCTGATAATTACTCAAATGTCAATTTTTCACTGCTTAACTTTTTTTCAAAGTAATTCCTTTGGAAGAGAATTAAGTGTTAAGACTCATATCAAACTAAGTTGGGCCTCCCACCTTGTTATTATTTTGTGAGAGCCCTTTGTTTGTTTGTGTGTTACCTTAGGTTAACACCTTTATCATGTAAGACACAGTTTCCCTTACGGTTTTGATCATCATTAGGATTGAGAGACTAGAGTACCCTGACTTATAGTTTTGTCTTAACATTTTTAAAACAACAATTATGATGAGATACAGCATGATTAATACATTGAAGTATTCATTATTGTTTGAATATCATATTTAGATACTAAACATGAAATAAAAACAAATAAACCATTGTTTTTTTCTGCTACCTTTATTATAAGTGTTGACTTAACACGCTACAAAAAGGTACATCACACATATTGTGCATGTACCTTTGGGCATGTGTATATTGGAAAAGGATTCTACTCTGTGGTTTTCCAAGCTCAAAGACTTCCTCAGAGGAGACTGGACCTTGAAACCAACCTGTGATGTTCTATTGTACAAATAGTCCCTGATCCATCCTAATAATCTACCTTTTACACCTTTGAGAATGAGTTCCTCCATGATAACATCTTTGTTGGCCTTGTCGAAGACACCCTTGAGATCAACGAAAGCTCTAAGGCTAGTATTAACGCCATGGCCACTAGGTATACGATAAAGGAAGATTAGAACATGGCTAAGGGAGCTGGCGTTGGGTAGCCTGTAGTGGCACGCGGACACCACCACCACCACCACCACAACCCGGCCAAACCTCCCACATTTTCCCTAATATCTCTGTTATTCTTGGTCCACGCAGGATGTACCGGTGTCCCAAGCTGGTGGATGTCCCGGTGGTGGTGGAGCTGCCCTCTGGCATGTACAAAATGGCACCTTTTAGCTTAAAAGGCCACGATTCGAGTCCCGCCCAGCTGATACAAACTTCGAAGGCGAGACGGACGGCTGAGGCGCTCTTCATTAATGCCACCTTGTTTGACCTGACCTGGGGTGGTAATGGTGGGGTATTGGTGTGTCTTGCTGGTGTTGTATAGGGAAAGGTTTAAATGCACGTTTTTATATAGGAAATGGTCATTGTGTCACTAAATGGTCTCGCCATACTGTCAGCCGGTTCCTGAATTACTTCTTTCTGGTCCGTTAGGCAGCCAACCAAGCAATTTGTGTCCTGCGCCGTTCCAGAATGCCTTTTTCCATCTGTTTTTTGTCCGCTAGTGGACCAAAGATTGGAACATCGAGGGGTTTTGCAAAACATTGGTCAAGTGTCCGGGCGACCAAAGCTACCGCCTTGTATTTTAAATTTCCAAATGTAAAAAGAAGCTAACTGTAATTAAATTTATTTCAGTCTATTTACCATGTCAAATTTTTTTGATGGTACAACAAAGCTTTTCTTATGCTATATTGAGCATACTTTTTAATTTTTGAAGTCTACTGTAGTCGCCTTGTGAGTTCACGCCAAACATCAACAACAGCCTAATCGACTCGTCACATCTCTACTTCACTGACTAAATTTGGTAAGTATATGATTAATCTTGTTATTTATATATCATTACATGAATTCTTACTTTCTGCTTCTACTATTAAGAAAGGTAAGTGGACGAATTAAAGGGCAAGAACTATAATATGGAAGGAGTGGAGTAGACTGAAGCCGAAATATCATGTACGTAGCTCATACCCAGGAAAAAAAAAAAAACGATTAAATAAATGAAAATGATCATGAGGCTGTATATTGAGTATATTTGTAGTTTTAAGTTCAAGGCTATTAAGAGGTGACCGATGAAACAATGGAGGATAGGTATAAACGGTACCTTGATGAGCTTGCAGGTAACACTCGATTCTGTGGTGGTCTACACATCAGAAGACATTATTGATGGATTTATTACACATTAGTGAATGGATCCTATTAACGAACCAAATGTAACCTAACCAAGCAAACAATAACCCAGCCAACTTAACCTAACCAAGGTAACTTAACCAACCTATTTATTGTCATAACTTCTGAAGCATCAATTTGCGATGGAAAATGTCAATATGAAAAAACGGAAATGTTAGATTGGCAGAAATTAAAACAAACCAAACATATTTTAACCTAACCTCACCTATCCCCCACCCAAATCTAAAATGCCTATACCCTTCAACCATTCAAAATGCAGGAAAGGAAATCGGTAAAATTTAACCACTCGTCCACTCTTCAGTCTTGGCCTAGTGGGCAGAAGTATAGGACGAGGAGTATATACCGCCAGTGAGTCGGTCACCACCCACATATCCATTAATTTTTAAAAAATCTGTGGTGTCATTAATATAAATTTGCGGTGAGTATAATATTGGTTTTTCTTGTTCAAGTCAATGAGATCTTACTATTGAGACCAGTTAAAGTGATCGCTGTGAATGGGGCGTACTTATAAAATAATACCAGGAAATCAAACCAAACTTATCCAGACCAAACCGAAGCTAACTTAAACTAACCTAACATCCTATCCTTAATTCACCTAACCTAATTTAAGATTCATTTTTGACTGTCCGTGCATATCATATCAGCTTAGCAAGCTCATATCTGCCTTATTAAGAATAATTTTGATAACTTTTAAACAAATAGTTCTTATTGTATGATCCCGACCTATCTTTACTTAACCTTGTCATATGTGCTGTACCTAATGGCTAAGTTCGGGCCCAGGTCTTTGTAGAACTAGCCTATGTTTATGAATTCTTTAAATCCTATTTTGTGGTATGTCTAGGCCACTCCCCTTTTGATGGTAAACAACCTCAGTATGTATCTATATGTATGATATCGTAGTATCATTTGAACAACAGAAGAAAAAGATAAAAATGACTTAAGTAATATATACTGTTAATAGCTAGGTATTCTTCAGACCATTAAAAACTACACTTTTCAGGTACCATGGCTGAATTAGAAGAAATCATAGATGAAGAAATGTATGAAATGGAAGAATTGCGACGAGTGAGGATTCCACGCATTGTACCTAAAGATCGCAGTGACCCATTTCATTATCTTTCTGGTGAAGAATTCCTTGAGCGTTTTCGTCTGCCAAAGGATGCTGTACGAGACCTCATTGAAGAAGTTAGGCCACGTACACATGTGGACAGGCTTGGCACAGGTATGGAACAGTAGCTATTTATTTAAGTATATATGTGGATGGTGATATTGCTATAGAATATTTTACAATACTTATTGATTCAAGACCTGGGAAACCATCTTCTGTATTTCTTTCCACAACTCTGTCATCCTTTTTCATGTGGAGTGAATTGGGAAATTTAAGATTCTTCCACACTTTTTCTAGTCTTTCTTACTTACGGAGCGAAGGGGCCTGGGGATCTCCTCCTCTTTATTTTCCTCATAAATAGACTAGACACAACGCAGAGGGAGAGGGAGTATATAACTCCTTCTAAAGTCCCTTGCTATATGTTTGCATGTCTTTCCACAGGATGTGGCATTCCTCTGCATTTGAAGATGCTAGTTACCTTGCGGTACCTAGCCACGGAAGTTTCCTTCACGGTAGCTGACATAATGGATATTGCAAAATCATCAGCATGCAGGGCTGTTGGAGAGGTGGTTCAACTTATTGCTTTCCTGGCACCAGACTACATCAAATTCCCACAGCCAGAAGAAGCACGTGAGATGGCCTCAAAGTTCTATGATATTGCTGGTATGCCAGGTGTATTAGGGTGTATAGATTGTACACATTTTCCAATACAGAGTCCAGGTGGGAACAACGTTGAGATGTATAGATGTCGAAAGGGGTTTTACTCGTTAAATGTCCAAGGTATTTGTGATTCAGAACTCAAATTTATGCATGTTGTTGCAAGTTGGCCTGGCAGCGTACATGACTCAAGAATATTTTCTAATTGTCGTATCTGTCATCTTCTAGAGCAAGGAGACTACAGCGGTTTATATTTGTTAGGGGATAGTGGGTATCCAAGTCGGGAATATTTACTGACTCCACTCCTAGCTCCAAGAAATGAAAAGCATAGGAGGTATAATGTAGCTCATATTCAAACATGGAACTGTATTGAGAGGGCATTCAGTGTACTGAAAAGAAGATTTGCATGCTTAAGCATACCCCTGCAAACCAAACTTCCCAATACAAAAAGAATTGTGATGGCATGTGCTGTTTTGCATAACATTGCTATTTCAAGAAGAGTGGACATGTTAGATGTTGAGGTTGAGACACAGGAAGTAGTTGATTTATTGGAGGATGAAGATGAACATGAACTGGATGCCACACAAGTTAGGGAATCATTAATTCAAAGATGGTTCTGAGGGCCAGTTTCAAGAACTTTTCCCTGTGTACCCGATTGGGCTCCAGTGTAATAATACTTTTTCTTTTCTAGTTCTTGCTTGATAGGATTAACACTAAGTTTAAATAAGAATTTATATAAGGTTCCAAAAGGTAAAGAAA
Organism: Portunus trituberculatus; assembly: GCF_017591435.1. Lineage (NCBI taxonomy): Eukaryota > Metazoa > Arthropoda > Malacostraca > Decapoda > Portunidae > Portunus > Portunus trituberculatus. The sequence goes on from NC_059273.1 coordinate 19,202,827, forward strand.
GGAAAAGTATATATAAGATCTTATGGTGTATAATGTAGGTATTGCAAAGTACAAATAGTATGTAAGAATGAATAAATTTAACCATCTACTTTTAATGCTAATCATTATACCTTGTGTGTGTGTGTGTGTGTGTGTGTGTGTGTGTTATCTACTTTTTGAAAATGTGATCATAGTCAGTGATGAGTCTGAAAAAAAATTAAAAAAAACTGATTAACAGTGTTGCACATACTGCATTGAACTTCTTGGTAATTGTCTCCCAAGCTTCCTGTTTCTTAGCTATCATGGAGTAATTACCACTTTTATCAAGCACGACGTTGATAAGATCAACCAACGTGCTTTTCTGGTCGCTGGTTAGCGACGTCAACTTTTCTCTTTATCTTCCTTGAGACATGTTATCAGCTGATCGAACGAAATTGTTTACGTTTTCCAGGTTTTCACTCACACGCTTACCAACCACAGCTATGCGGGGCTACCAACCATTGCGACGCTTTATATCCTTTTGGTAGGCCAGACACTTGTGTGACTCCATGACTACTACTACTACTACTACTACCGCCACCTTAAGGCGCTGTCGATCAGGTTGTCAGGATAGGGAAACCCTTCACGTTGACTGGAATGTATTTGTATTTTATAGTCAAAACCTGCAGATGACAAGACAAAGCCATGACAACACTGTGATGCACTACATACTAATTACATCCAGTGGACAGTGGTACCCGATTTAACACCATTATTTGGTAGAGTGCTGTGGGGGGGGGGAGGAAAGGCCTCTCAACGAGTCGTAGCTAATCCCCCTCCAAAACCTCCAAACAATGAGCTAGTGTTGTCGTGCTTACCACTACTTCACCCTAAGATCCTTTACATGCTAAATACTTATGCACAGTACAGTAACAATACACCACAAATTAACTCCACACCTTCACTCAATGACAATAATCACAACACAAAGCATCTTCACCACAGTTACGTGTTGCGGGTCCTGCGAGCGCTAATACGGCGTGTGTGTGTGTGTGTGTAATTGCCTGGAGCAAGCTCAACTCACGGTGTTACTTGTCTAACACCCTGCTCCCTTCTGTCCCTCTCCTGTGTCCCGGGACTGCCACGGACGGTAGTAGACAGGATAACCTGGTGACCCATCGTGTAGGGAAGGTACAGTATACTCCTCAAGACTCACCAATTTCCACTGTAAACATCTTCGCCTCTCTTCCTTCGCCCTGCCATCACCAAGCCTGTCTCTCCCTTATTCGTTACTTCACTATAATATAGCGGCGTCTTAACTTCAGTTTTGGTCCTTAGCATTAAAACCTTAACTAACATACAATTTACTTATGCTAGTTTACGTATTTCCTTATCGTCGCGCAGACCCCTTGGTATGAGGCGATAATAATTAGTATTATCATTATTATCATTATTTTGTCAGCCCTGAAAATCCTACAACCTTAAAAACACACACAAAACAATAAATAAAAAAAAAAAATAAATAAATAAAGATGATAAGAACAGGCGTAAAACATCATTATTATCATTGTTTTGGCAGCCCTACCCATCCTGCAGCCCCCGCGAGTGATCCTGTACGCCCTGCCACTGGTGCCGCTCCTGCTGGTGGTGACCCTGACAATGAGAGTCAACCTGTGCTCTGTTCTCATGGACTTTTACCATTATCGTGTGCTGTGAGAGGCGTAGAGCTCTGTCTGGCTCTCTCTCTCTCTCTCTCTCTCTCTCTCTCTCTCTCTCTCTCTCTCTCTCTTTGTATTATATTGCACCTTTTTCTATGTTAAATAGTTTGAATAAAGGAAAATATAAGTAAAATGTTGACTAATTATTACTATTATCATTATTATTATTATTATTATTATTATTATTATTATTATTATTATTATTATTATTATTATTATTATTGTTATCATTATTGTTGCTGTTTTAACGTGTACAAGATGGTATATAAATCATTTGCCTGCATGTTGTGTTACTACTTATGAATGGTGTGTGTGTGTGTGTGTGTGTGTGTGTGTGTGTGTGTGTGTGTGACCAGCTGATTTGAATAGGAAAAATGCAAATAATGATTAAAAAAATGAGGAATAATAGTAATAATGAAGCTTGTGATTTATGAACTGAATAAATACACTAATAAAAATGATCTCTTGATTTATTGACATTGTTATTATTATTATTATTATTATTATTATTATTATTAGTAGTAGTAGTAGTAGTAGTAGTAGTAGTATGTTATTATTCGAATCAAGCATATCCTTAACTCTCTCTCTCTCTCTCTCTCTCTCTCTCTCTCTCTCTCTAGCTTATTCTGAAGGCTTTTAGTAGTAGTAGTGGTAATGGTAGTAGTTTCAATAGTAGTAGTAGTAGTAGTAGTAGTAATGGTGGTAGCAGTAGTAAATGTAGTAGTGGTAATGATATTAGTAGTAGCGGCAGCAGCAGCAGCAGTAGCAGCAGCAGCAGCAGCAGCAGCAGCAGTTGTTAGCAGCAGCAGCAGCAGCAGCAGCAGCAGCAGCAGCAGCAGCAGCAGCAGCAGCAGCAGCAGCAGCAGTTGTTGCAGCAGCAGCAGCAGTGGCTGTAGTAGTAGCAGCAGTAGCAGCAGTAGCAGCAGTAGTAGTAGTGTTGTTGTTGTGTAATAGCAGCAGTAGTATAATAGCAGTAGTAGCAGTAGCAGTTGTTGCAGTAGTAGTAGTAGTAGTAGTAGCAGTAGTAGTATAGTTACTGTAGTAGTAGTAGTAGTAGTAGTAGTAGTAGTAGTAGTAGTAGTAGTAGTAGTAGATAAAGGAAGATTAAAACATGGCTAAGGGAGCTGGCGTTGTGTAGCCTCTACGTGACAGAGAAGCAGAGACGAGGGAAGGGAGGCGGAAGGTTGTAGGTAGCCCGGCAGGGTGGATGGGGTCAAAGGAAGGCAGGCAGGAGGGGATAGGGCCATAGGGGGAGTGTGTGGCGTGAGGATAACAAGCAGTTAGCAGCCTCTTGTTCCATGTCCCTCTGCGAAAGTATGGCAAGAAAACAAATCGAGTGCTGTATATAATTAGTATCCCACCAATCTCATCTTTTTCTTAGCGCTGAAATGTGTCTCAGTGAGCACAAAGTTAGTGTGATCTTATAGTGCGGTGTGGATGTGAGGGCGTGAGGTGGGCGTGTCAGCTAAAGGAAGGGCAGCACATTCGAAGACAGCCGAGGTGATCCCACACCAGCTGAAGAAATCCTCGGCCTTTTGTCTTAGTGCCGCCGGTTCCTTGTGTGTGCGTGCGTGGCGTCGCGGTTAGTGTAGTGATAGTGTGTTGATCTCATTGAATGCGTCTTCCTCGCGTTGGATTTGGTAAGTTAAGCCTCATTATCACTACAATGAAGTACTTAGCCGCTACTAAGCATTAACCTGAACCACGTGACTCCTACACAGATCTCCGTTAATAATGAAATACTAGCTTTGATAAGCACACCACACTAACTCCCTCCCTCTCCTCTTTACAGGTGAGTACCCGTATCACAGGTCACACCGTGGGATTGACCGCTGGAGCAACCCTTCGGAATAAAGTAAAGTACAAATTACGGTTTGCTAGGCGTTAGGTGTTAGGCATAGGGCGATAGGCGGCGCGGCTAACCATTCTCTTCCAGGTACAAACTAACCTTCTCTTCCAGGTACATGTTAATTATCTAGTCTTCCCCAGTAATGCCCTGGTTAACGCACCGTGGCGGCGATCCAGGAGCCTCGTGCTGGTGGCGGTGGTGGTGGCGTGGCTGGGTGGCTGGCTGGCTGGCTGTGGTGGGCGTGCATATGGTACGTGAATGATTGGGTTTAGTACGGTTATTGAAATGATGTACAGTTATCACTTTTTAGTTTTATTTATTTTTGGGTGTGTGGTTTGATAAGGCATTTTTTTCTTGTTCCAGGGTTGCGTGGTAGGCGCGTTGGTATTTGTCTAGTAAAGCTACGTGTCACATACAAATACGAAACTCACGTATCATGTAGAAGACTTGGTACTCGTGCCGTAAACGTAAAAAAATTGAGGGGCTCGCTTATAGTTTGACCGTAATAGCACTCGAAAGTGTGGCGGAATTGCGAATTTTCGAAGTCCATCCGAGCTGTTCACAGCTCCAATGTAAACAATGAAGTGATGGGATTTTGTTTAATACTGTGCTTTCTGGGTAATGGCCGAGAATAAATTCATTACATCTATACAACTCATCCAACCAATCGCAGCTCAATGCGTGACTGACAGTCATCTCTGCACCAATCAGGGCAAGCCACAGCTGCGCTTTCATTTGTTTTACGGACATGTCAGATGTTTCGATACAGTCTCATGTGGCAGTTTACCGATGGCCACCGACGGAGGTACATGCGAATCACTTCCTGTGTGTTGTGAGGGCTGCTATTTGTGCTATGGTGATTTTTGCGGCACATATTTTAATGACCCGGAAAAATTACTCAAACTGTTAATGAGACACGGGTTACTGCCTGAAAAGAAACTTTGCGAAAAGTGCAAGAAAGAGTGTCGCATAGATATCAAGAGGAAGGCATTTCGGTGTGATAAGACGTATACAGTGCCTAAAAAAGGAAAGAAAAAGTGCAATTCTCTCTCTCTCTCTCTCTCTCTCTCATGCAGCTAGGTCAAACAAATCGTATTTTTACCACTACTCTTATTCCATTATCATCCCTCGCCTCTGATCCTATTTATTACTTACGGCGTTACCAGGCAACAATGAGCAGCTCGCCACTGTAACACCCCGTCCCCCACTCGAGGGGATAATATTCGCTTCGGTGAGGGAAAGCTGGAGACACACATACACACACGCCCGGTAGCTCAGTGGTTAGAGCGCTGGCTTCACAAGCCAGAGGACAAATTTTTGATTCCCCGGCCGGGTGTAGCCCCTGTGAGTAGGTACGGGATGTAAATCGAGGAGTTGTGACCTTGTTGTCCCGGTGTGTGGTGTGTGCTTGGTCTCAGGCCTATCCGAAGATCGGAAATAATGAGCTCTGAGCTCGTTCCATAGGGTAACGTCTGGCTGTCTCGTCAGAGACTGCAGCAGATCAAACAGTAAAACACACACACACACACACACACACACACACACACACACACACACACACACACACACACACACACACACACACACACACACACACACACACACACACACACACACCTTTCTTAACTTTATCTATCCTCTCTTATTTTCTATCTATTCTGACTCGATCCTTGTCTTTCTTTATTTTCGTCTGTTTTTCCTATTTTTTTTTTTCTTTTCCATCTTTCCTTTCCTATTTCTATCATCTCGATTCTTATTTAGTGTATATATTTTCTATCTTTCTATACCTTCTATGTTCTCTTTACTCGCATCTATCTTGTTTCTATTCACATTTCTCACTAGTGTTCTGAATCTCATATTCCTTTGTTTTAATACAGTAACATGAACAAGGTTGTGAATGTTCGGGTGTGGTGTGGATGAGCAAGTGAGCGAGCTGGCATTGGGAGCCGAAGGGGAGGCAGCATGGCATGTGTAGGCTATGTGAGGCTAGCCAAGATGTATGAAGATTGTACTGTACTTATGCTATGGAATGGTTTTGTTACTGTAAAGCATACTTAAGAAAGATAAAAATATGGCTGATTTCCTTGTGTATAAGTTTCCGGTGTATGTGAGTGTGTGTAACTGTGTATGGTGGGTGGATGGTTGAGCGAGGGTGTGGGTGCAGGCTGCAGACTGGGGCACATGACGTGGAGCCTGTGGTGACCGGTGACTGGTGAGGCGGTGACTGGTTCACTCTGGTATTTACACGACTGTCGAGGGAATAATACATAAGGTTCAGTCTTAGGCGCTCACGAGGGAATATACATACTGTAAGGTTCAGTCTAGCCAAGTTAGTTATTAAAGATATAATCGGACACCGGAATTCTGTTTCAAGGGTAATCAAGTCATTTTACAGGCTTCAAAACGAATGATTAGAGAAACCAAAGTAAAACTATTTGTTTAAGGACCTGAAATATGTCAAAAATTGGTTATTTTGGTGTTTATCAGCATTTTATGCACCAAAACTCAGAAATGCAAACAAACCACTATATTTGTTAAAACGTCGTTTTGTTTTTTTAAGGTGTATTATGAAAAAAAAAACTTTTCATAAAAAAGAAATTTCATAAAACACCTTAAAAAAACATAAAACGTTTTAACAAATATAGTGTTTTGCCTACATTTCTGAGTTTTGGTGCATAAAATGCTGGAAAACACCAAAATGACCCATTTTTGACACATTTCAGTTCCTTAAACAAATGGTGTGTAATCATGCGTTTTGCCTGCATTTTTTTTTTTTTTGTATGTGCAAAAAAAAAAAAACTAAAAATACTAAAATAACACGTTTTTGTTACTTTTTACTTTGGTTTCTCTATATTGTGTGTGTGTGTGTGTGTGTGTGTGTGTGTGTGTGTGTTAAGAAGAATTTAAGACTATCATAAGATATAAGGAGAATATTGTCAGGAAAATAATCAATGCGCAATTAGCTACCACTTTCAATGAGAGAGAGAGAGTGTGTGTGTGTGTGTGTGTGTGTGTGTGTGTGTGTGTGTGTGTGTGTGTGTGTGTGTGTGTGTGTGTGTGTGTGTGTGTGTGTGCGTGCGTGCGTGTGCGTGCGTGCGTGCGTGTGTGTGTGTGTGAGAGAGAGAGAGAGAGAGAGAGAGAGAGAGAGAGAGAGAGAGAGAGAGAGAGAGAGAGAGAGAGAGAGAGAGAGAGAGAGAGAGAGAGAGAGAGAGAGAGCTGATCCAGCTGATCCAGCTGGCTCCCACCCCACCCCTGGTCACCCAAGCAACCAGCGCCCTCCCCAGCAAAATAGATAGTGATTGGCAGGAGGTGTGCACTGAACACCCTCACTGGCAGACCTGGTGGCAGTCTGGGAAGCCTCAACCGCTGCAAAGGGTGACCCACGACGATCCGGACAACAAACCTGTCCGCGCCCGCCCCCCACGCACGCGCCAATAGTCTACCCAGAGCCAACAAGCAACCCCTCCCACCATCACCAACCCTGCCGCACCTGACACCACCTCCTCCGCTCCACCTGACCACCCTCGTCACCCCCACGCCCCTCCCTGCTACCCTCAGGGGCGATACGGGGAGAAACAGCACTGCAAGGAACAACAGGTGGCGGGACACGAAAACAAGAGTGACTTCCCCGTTCTGTGGCCGCTGCCGCCAGCGAGGACATACATCAAACAACTGCTCAGTGGAGGTCTGTGATTTCTGTGGCTGGAGAGGACACACAGCTGATCATTGCAGAAAACGTCAAGCAGAGGTAAACAGGAGGCTAGAGTGTAACTACTGCTTACGTCGTGGCCACACTGAAGAGCAGTGTTTCACCAAAGCCGCGGAAGCCAGGCAAGAGCGACTTCTACGCGCAATCTTATCTGAGCGTCACCTCCCACCTCCACCCACCCAGCGCCACACCCCAGCCAGTCCTGCAGCAGCCTCCTACATACTCGCCCTGGGTCCAGCCCCTTCACCCCCAACAAATAGCTGCCTGATAAGGTAACATGGACGCCAGCAGCATCACGGTCCTCTCAGCTAATGTGAGGGGATTCAGGACAAACGTAGGAGAACTAACACACACATTCATCCTCAGACATCGGGTGGATGTAGTAGTGGCTGTAGAGACCTTCCTTGATGAAAGCTGCATCACAATATGCGACAAAATTCCCGGATACTCGCCATGGGTGAGGCGAGACAGACAAGGAAGGCAGGGAGGTGGTATAGCTGTGTGTCACCGCGACGGGATGCAGGTTGATGTTTTGCCAGTTGACATCCCGCTGTTATGGAGATCGTCTTTCTCCGCGTCATCCTCGCAGATGAGAGCGGTCTGCTACTGTGTGCAGCATACAGACCACAGTGGCAAGGAAACGCTCCCCTAAACTACCTCTCTGAGCACCTCGATGACATCATGGCTGCCCATAACTGCCAACATGTAGTTATTGTAGGGGACCTCAACCAACACTTGGTGATGAGAGCCTTCACAGACCTCACTGTAGTGCAGGGTCTCCACAACCATGTCAACTTCCCAACACACCAGCGTGGAGGCTCCTGGATCCTGTGCTCTCTGATCTGCCAGAGGCTTGTGTGATGTGCCGCCCACTGGACCGTGTGGGTAGCTCTGATCACTATGCAGTGTTGTCCTCCATCAATCTCTCCGCTGCTAGAGAGGAGGAACAACAGCGAGTCATCTGGTTATGGGAGCGTGCTGACTGGGAGGCTATGAAGCGGTCTCTGTCAGCGACTGATTGGCACACCGTACTGACTGGAGACCCACACCACGATACCATCGCCTTTACCACCGTCCTTCTCTCCTACAACAACAATTTGTGCCACACAGGGTGTACACAACAAACCCTAAGGACCAACAATGGTTTGGCTACCAATGTAGAGTCGCTGCTGACAATAAATATAGAGCGTGGCAACACTACAAGCGACATCCCACGCAGGTCAATAAAGCCCGGCACAGAAGAGCGTGCAAGATAATGGTAAAGACAGCAAAGTGGGCCAAGGCCAGATGGGAGACGGATATCAAGAAAAACTCTCCTCTAACCAGGTTGATGCTAAGCAATGGTGGAACCTGGTGAAGGAGAGACAAGGCATCTCCCATCAAGTGCGAATCCCAGCCCTTACCAAACCTAACGGAGACCTGGCTGTCACCAGTCGTGAAAAGGCTGATCTCCTTGCCGCAGAGTTCAGCCGGAAAATGACAACTGGTGACCCCAACAGGCAGCCACCTGCCCTCCCCCCGTCTTGGTACCTCATCCCTTCAGAATGTTGTCATTACTGAAGATGATGTAGGAAGACTCCTGAGAGGAGTGAACACCAGGAAGGCACCAGGCCCTGACGGATTAAGCCCACATATACTTAAAAACTGTGCGACTGAACTAACAACCCCCCCCTCGCACTCATCTTCCGGCAGTGCCTGCAGACCGGGGAGTGGCCATCACTTTGGAAGGAGGCGAGAATTACACCAGTGCACAAGAAGAGGTCAAGAGCAGAGCCAGGAAATTACCGACCCATCTCCCTCCTCTCAGTGGTGAGCAAGATCTTTGAGAGGATAATTGGTGAGCAGATCAACAAATACCTTGAGGAGAATCACCTTCTATCTCCGAAGCAATTTGGATTTAGAAAAGGCCGTTCAACCTCTGATCTCCTCCTCTTGCTCTCCAAATCCTGGCATGATGCCCTTGATGCCGGACGCCCCTCCCTGGTGATCGCCTTAGACATTGCCGGTGCTTTTGACTCTGTGTGGCATCATGCGCTGACTACTAAACTCCAGCAGCTGGGCATCACCGGGGACCTGCTACAACTGTTCACCAGCTACCTCACGGGACGGAGCCTCCGCGTAGTGGTGAACGGCAGCACCTCGTCCTCCTTTCCAGTGGAGGCTTCTGTACCCCAAGGTTCAGTACTCGGCCCAATACTATGGAACATATATTTCAACGATCTACTGCAGAGTTCTCCCGAAGCGGCTGCTTATGCAGATGACTGCACCCTCTCCTGGGCTTACGAGAGGGGAGAAGCCCAGAATGTGGTGCAGGCAGTCAATAGGCAGCTACAGGACATCCTGGCTTGGGGAGAAAGGTGGCAAGTCAAGTTTGCCCCTGAGAAAACCCAGGCCATGGTGATCACCCGCTCACAGGGAGAAGCAGACCAACTGCGTGGAAAGTTGCGTCTCGGGCCAGACACCATCCCTCTGCAGGACACCATTGAAATCCTTGGGGTGGAGGTGGATTCCAGGCTGCAGTTCGACCGTCACCTGGAGAAAGTGGCGCGGAACGCCTCCTCTAAGGTGAACCTACTGCGCCGGATGAAACACCTCCTCCATGCTGACGGCCTCCTCACACTCTACAAGGCCCAGGTAAGGCCTATAATGGAATACGCCCCTCTTACCTGGATGTCAAGTGCCCGCTGCCACCTCAGCCTACTAGATAAAGTACAGCGCCGGGCAGAGCGCTTGATTAGCGGCGCTACACATCATCAACAACACCAACCACACTGGCGGAGGAGGCAGCAACACCGACAGCCTCAACAAGAGCAACAGCAACAGCAAGAGCAGCGGCAGCAGGAGGAACAGCAGCGGCACGACCTGAGGGACAGCCTCGAGCACCGCAGGAGAGTTGCCGCCTTGACAGTGCTCCACAAGGCACAAGTGCAGCGCGTACCCCACCTGACGGACTTAGGGGCAACCTGGAGGAGACACGAGGTTGGCACGAGGACGGTGTCGGCCAATGACCTCCTCCTGGAAGTCCTGAGGTCCCATAGCTCTACTCACCAGCGTGCCTTTACATCAGCAGCGGTGGTGTGGTGGAACGAGCTCACTACAGATGTGGATGTGAGGGGCCTGTCCACACAGCAAATTAAGGTAGCAGCCCATAGGTGGCTGCGTCTACACCCTCCTTAATGTCAATTTTGTACATAATGCTTCGCCTAGGATGTACATAGTATTTTTAAGTATCATCTAATAATATCTGTTAAAATTAAGTTTAGTTATTACTACATTACAATTTGTTTATAATGTAAGTGTAAGGGCAGTAGCTTTAAGATAGCTCACCTACGGCAAGGATGAGCTTTAGCATAGGCACATTTAACTGTCCCATGTAATATATATGAACATTCATGTACAGAAAGTTTTGCACAAAAATTTTATGTTCGATTTGTGAAGCGAGAGCGAGAGCAAGAGCGAGAGCGAGAGCGAGAGAAAGATGGGTGCCAACTTAACCAATCACCCTTCCCCAACACACACACACACACACACACACACACACACACACACACACACACACACACACTAGAAAACGAAGGAACAGACTCAGCTAACGTTACATAATCACAAAAAAAACAATTCCCTCAGCCTCAGATTCTTAACAGGTGTAGCGTCAACAGCTCGGAAAATCTTATTACCTGAGTGTGGCAAATTCATGACACTATGGGGAGTCCGCACCCTTATATTAGTATCAATGCCCGCAGGGAAAAAAATCAAAGGACTCAATGAGGTTCGATTACTCACTGTACGGATGTCAACAATTAACTGAAACAAGGAAAAAAAAAAAAATAATGTCAGTAATTGTAATAAGAAAATAATTATGACCAATACATCATTATCAATTGATCACTTAAATTCACATGAACCTTCCATGTGAATCACTCACTTGTTATTTTGTGATGTTCATGCGTCGTAATGCCTCTCTTATAGTGAACTTTAAACATTACCCTATAAATGGTCAAGTATAGTATGGTAAATGAATAAAGAATACTTATTGAGTAGAGAAGCGACGCTGGTATAGCTTAGTGGTGGTAGTTGTGGTAGAAATAGTAGTGGTATACTAGCGGTCCTCTTCATTGTCCATAGTAGTAGCAGCAGTAGTTGTACGGAATAATCCAGGAGAGGAATTCGCTTGTGGATTCAGCGATCATACAAAAAAAGTTTAGTCACTCGTGAATTAAATCCAGTGATACACGAGTAGTGTGAACTTTGATTGTGTGAGCGAGTGGGATGGGAGTTGTCTCCTCACCGCACCGCTGAAGCAAGTGCTGGATTTCATACTACTACTCCTGACCTTGTTACCTCCCAGCACACAACTCTGGCAGGACTGTGAGTGAAGCGATGCTGGTGGAAGTCTGTCCCTGGAGATCTAAGGCCAACACTGCACTCAGCTCGCCTCCTCAGTGCCTCCCTCACGCTCCTCCTGCACATTAAGCTAAAGGGATCTTGACCACGCGCATATGAGGCTCCAGTACTGCATCTTTGCCAGGGGACATGCGGAAGGCCTCAGAGGGCGGTTCACTCTCCATTGTTTCATTAGTGCTCTATCGGACCGGGGCATTGTGGATGACATTTTCAGAGCCTATGCGTTTCGCCTGACTAATGAGACGACCGCGCCCCGCCAACTGGCTTCTACCACCGCTATTCAGAGCAACGAGGGACTCGCCAACACAGTGCCAGAACGCTGACACATTATTTGCACGGTTGTCCTTCCAGGTGTCGATGGGCACAATAGACCAATATCATAGGAGTGAGTCACAGGCACTTCACATTCACCAGGAGTCGGTGAAGGGAGGCGCTGTCAGTCACTGGTCGAGCAACTCATCACACTCACTTCCACTGCGTTAAGAACTTTCTTTCAATCTTAAGTAGTGTCATAAGATGATATATTATTTGTCATGCTTTGTTAAGAAACTGTCAGAGGATTGGAGGACGTAAGACTGAGGCAGAATACAAAGTATAGTGCAAGTGAAAGCGTAAAGTTACTTGACTTTTGTCCACACCTTTGCCTCACCTAACTCAGTGTACTGTGAATGGCGTAACTCTCAGTGAACACTTAGATGAGACAACTTAGGAATAAAAACGCATGCAGAGCAACAGATTTATATAAGTATATGCAGGAGAGCGAGCGGATCACATCAGCAGGGCAGGGGAAACAGAAGAGGGATCTTGAAATGCTGTTTGGAGATTAAAAAGATAAACAGTAGCTTTCTTATCACGTTTTTACTGTTTTTTCAACGTTACTGCCACTGTTCCTGTTAGAGCTGCCGCTGCCGCTGTCGTGATATCAGCATATGAAAACGTTTTGGGTTGGGGGACTAACAGATGCTTAACAACATTTTATAGAGTGTTTTTTTTTATGTAAGAGAGCAAAGGTGGCGAAGAGCAACAAAAATATAAAAAAAAATGGCCCACTTAATTGCCAGCCCCTGCACGTCCGAAAGAGTTAGCCGAATGAAAGGGATAAATGTCTTGAAACCTTCCTTTTAAATGAAGTCAAGTCATAGGAAGTTGAAAATACAGAAGCAGGTAGGGAGTTCCAGAGTTAACCAGAGAAAGAGATGAAGGATTGAGAGTACTGGTTAAGTTTTGACTGAAAGTTGGACAGAGTAATGATGAGAGGGAGAAGAAAGCCTTGTGCAGTAAGGGTGGGGGAGGAGAGAAAGTATGGATTATAAAAAGAAAAAAGAATAACAGCAAAGAGATATAAGGTATTGGAACAGATCTTGTCTTGTGGAGGACTGGAGGAAGATTACACAAGTTTTACAAGTAATAGGGAGAGATACATAGTGGAATGGACAGGAATGTAAAGAAAACGAGTTTTTCCAGGTACAACAAAAAAACAACACATTTTTCCTTGGCCGATAATTTTCACGATTAAAAGTTTTTATTACCATGAACAAGTGTTAGTGTAGAGGCTTATCGAATTAGCTTATCTTTGGTCATCCATCAATATGAATTAATAAGAAAATAAATCATGGTCTTGAGTAATCAAATCAACACTTTAGCTTAGAAGGAGAATTATGCCTGGAGTAGCCTAAGAGAATTTGTTAATCCGTATCAGAGACAACTCTTGAGTCACCTAACCTCACACAGAGAAGAAATGCACCATGTAATATTACCAATTATAGAAAAAAAAATATATATATATAAAAAAGATGAATAAAGAGAATCCATGATATACGACTCTACAATGGATGAATGCAGAAAAAAAAAAAAAAAAAAAAAAGAAGAGAAGATGTGAGATGGATGAAGAGAAGGTCCGGTGGTGGCGGATGGAGGCTGGTGGATGATGGATAGCCGGTGGTGGTGGATGGGTATGTCTCTGGTGATGGATGGGTATGTTCTCTAGTGATGGATGGGTCTGTTCTATGGTGATGGATGGGTATGTTCGGTGGTGGTGGATGGGTCTGTTCGGTGGTGGTGGATGGGTATGTTCTCTGGTGATGGATGGGTATGTTTGGTGGTGGTGGATGTGTCTGTTCACTGGTGGTGGATGGGTATGTTCGGTGGTGGTGGATGGGTCTGTTCTCTGGTGGTGGATGGGTACGTTCGGTGGTGGTGGATGGGTCTGTTCTCTGGTGGTGGATGGATCTGTTCTCTGGTGGTGGATGGGTATGTTCTCTGGTGATGGATTGATATGTTCGGTGGTGGTGGATGGGTATGTTCGGTGGTGGTGGATGGCTATGTTCGGTGGTGGTGGATGGCTATGTTCGGTGGTGGTGGATGTGTCTGTTCTCTGGTGGTGGATGGGTATGTTCTCTGATGGTGGATTGGTATGTTCGGTGGTGGTGGATGGGTATGTTCGGTGGTGGTGGATGGCTATGTTCGGTGGTGGGTGATGGGTATGTTCGGTGGTGGTGGATGTGTCTGTTCTCTGGTGGTGGATGGGTATGTTCTCTGATGGTGGATTGATATGTTCGGTGGTGGTGGATGGGTATGTTCGGTGGTGGTGGATGGCTATGTTCGGTGGTGGGTGATGGGTATGTTCGGTGGTGGTGGATGTGTCTGTTCTCTGGTGGTGGATGGGTATGTTCTCTGATGATGGATTGGTATGTTCGGTGGTGGTGGATGGGTCTGTTCTCTGGTGGTGGATGGGTATGTTCTCTGGTGATGGATGGGTATGTTCGGTGGTGGTGGATGGGTACGTTCGGTGGTGGTGGATTGGTATGTTCGGTGGTGGTGGATGGGTATGTTCTCTGGTGATGGATGGGTATGTTCGGTGGTGGTGGATGGGTACGTTCGGTGGTGGTGGATTGGTATGTTCGGTGGTGGCATCACAGAAAATGCCCACCAGCATCATAAAAAAATGCCCACCAGCATTGCCAAAAATGCCCATCACCACCGAAAATGCCCACCAGCATAAAAAATGCCCACCAGCATCATAAAAAATGCCCAACAGCATCATAAAAAATGCCCACCAGCATCACCAAAAATGCCCACCAGCATAAAAAATGCCCACCACCACCACAAAAAATGCCCACCAGCATCACAGAAAATGCCCACCAGCATCATAGAAAATGCCCACCAGCATCACCAAAAATGCCCACCAGCATCACAGAAAATGCCCACCAGCATCACAGAAAATGCCCACCAGCATCAAAAAATGCCCACCAGCATTACCAAAAATGCCCACCACCATTACAGAAAATGCCCACCAGCATCACCAAAAATGCCCACCAGCATCATCAAAAATGCCCACCAGCATCACAGAAAATGCCCACCAGCATCACCAAAAATGCCCACCAGCATCATCAAAAATGCCCACCACCACCACAGAAAATGCCCACCAGCATCATCAAAAATGCCCACCACCACCACAGAAAATGCCCACCAGCATCACCAAGAATGCCCACCAGCAACACAGAAAATGCCCACCACCACCACAGAAAATGCCCACCAGCATCACCAAAAATGCCCACCAGCATCATCAAAAATGCCCACCAGCATAAAAAATGCCCACCAGCATCATAAAAAATGCCCACCAGCATCATAGAAAATGCCCACCAGCATCACCAAAAATGCCCACCAGCATCACCAAAAATGCCCACCAGCATCACCAAAAATGCCCACCAGCATCATCAAAAATGCCCACCAGCATCAAAAAATGCCCACCAGCATCATAAAAAATGCCCACCAGCATCACCAAAATGCCCACCAGCATCACCAAAAATGCCCACCAGCATCATCAAAATGCCCACCAGCATCATCAAAAATGCCCACCAGCATCATCAAAAATGCCCACCAGCATCACAAAAATGCCCACCAGCATCACCGAAAATGCCCACCACCATCATCAAAAATGCCCACCACCATCACCAAAAATACCCACCACCATCACCAAAATGCCCACCAGCATCACCAAAAATGCCCACCAGCATCATCAAAAATGCCCACCAGCATCATCAAAAATGCCCACCAGCATCATCAAAAATGCCCACCAGCATCATAAAAAATGCCCACCAGCATCAACAAAATGCCCACCAGCATCACAGAAAATGCCCACCAGCATCACCAAAAATGCCCACCAGCATCACCAAAAATGCCCACCAGCATCATCAAAAATGCCCACCAGCATCACCAAAAATGCCCACCAGCATCACCAAAATGCCCACCACCATCACCAGCATCAAAATGCCCACCAGCATCACAGAAAATGCCCACCAGCATCATCAAACATGCCCACCAGCATCATCAAAATGCCCACCAGCATCAAAAATGCACCACCATCACCCAAAATGCCCACCAGCATCACAAAATGCATACCCATCCACCACCAGCATCACCAATCCACCACCCAAAAAGTGCCCAGGCCCATCATCCATGCCCACCACGTCAGAACATACCCATCACCATACCACCACCACCAGAAGGCCCACCACCACCACCGAACATACCCATCCACCACCAGAGAACATACCCATCCACCACCCATCCACCACCAGACATACCATCCACCACCACCGAACATACCAATCCACCACCAGAGAACAGACCCATCCACCACCAGAGAACAGACCCATCCACCACCACCGAACATACCAATCCATCACCAGAGAACAGACCATCCACCACCAGAGAACAGACCCATCCACCACCACCGAACAGACCCATCCACCACCACCGAACAGACCCATCCACCACCAGAGAACAGACACATCCACCACCACCGAACATACCCATCCATCATCAGAGAACATACCCATCCACCACCAGAGAACAGACCCATTTTTGGTGATGCTGGTGGGCATTTTTTATGATGCTGTTGGGCATTTTTTATGCTGGTGGGCATTTTCGGTTGTGATGGGCATTTTTGGCAATGCTGGTGGGCATTTTTTTATGATGCTGGTGGGCATTTTCTGTGATGCTGGTGGGCATTTTCTGTGATGCTGGTGGGCATTTTTGGTGATGCTGGTGGGCATTTTCTATGATGCTGGTGGGCATTTTCTGTGATGCTGGTGGGCATTTTCTGTGATGCTGGTGGGCATTTTCGGTGGTGGTGGTGGGCATTTTTTATGATGCTGGTGGGCATTTTCTGTGGTGGTGGTTGGCATTTTTTATGATGCTGGTGGGCATTTTTGATGATGCTGGTGGGCATTTTCAGTGGTGGTGGTGGGCATTTTTTATGATGCTGGTGGGCATTTTTGGTGATGCTGGTGGGCATTTTCTGTGGTGGTCGTAGGCATTTTCGGTGGTGGTGGTGGGCATTTTTGGTGATGCTGGTGGGCATTTTCGGTGGTGGTGGTGGGCATTTTTTATGATGCTGGTGGGCATTTCTTATGATGCTGGTGGGCATTTTCGGCGGTGGTAGTGGGCATTTTTGGTGATGCTGGTGGGCATTTTTGGTGATAGTTGGGGGCATTTTTGGTGATGCTGGTGGGCATTTTCTGTGGTGGTGGTGGCATTTTTGGTGATGGTGGTGGGTATTTCTGATGGTGGTGGGCATTTTCAGTGGTGGTGGGCATTTTCGGTGGTGGTGGTGGGCATGTCTGGTGGTGGTGGTGGGCATTTTCATTGGTGGTGGTGGGCATGTCTGATGGTGGGCATGTCCGGTTGTGGTTAGTTCAGCTTTGGTCTTCAGTAGCAGCCGGTGCCGGGCTGATAACAGTTCCTGCAGGAGGAGCCGGCTCCCCTGCACCTACAGCACGACGGGCTTCACGGGGTCCTCCTCGCTGGCCATCGAGATCATTGCCGTGAAAATAAACCGTTTCTCCAATTTTTTTTCATTGCGAATTGTTTGTTTATTTGTGAATGAATTTGCTGTTTTTGTCCATGTGGCCCAAAACATGAATTTGAGATGTTGGAAGCTAGACCTATTAGGATGCGATAAAAAGTAAAGGAATTGTTAACCCAAACAAAATTATTGATTATAAAACGGTGTCTCCAGGTATGGGTGGGGGTAGATGGGGTTAGGAGGGGGGGATGTGCGCTGGGAGAGGGAAAATAACACTCACCTCCTCCTTGTCCTGCTTCCTGTATCAACTTTTATGCGAAATCTTATTCCTAGAAGACACGTTTAATTTCATGAATAACTTCAACATAATGATTGTCAGTAGGCGGTATGTAAACCATAACATTTCATTCCTTAACTTACAATCGCCATAATTATTTCGTTTCTTACGCTCTCGATATTGTAAACACACCTTCGTCCGTGGATCCACACTAAATATACCTCACTTGCCCCAAAGTTAAGTGAAGAAATGTAAGTATTTCGAAGACGTAAGGTTGAGTTTCACACATACTCTGCTTGGCATTAGGGATATTTGGGTGTGTATTTTGGGTGTTTAGGAGTATTTTTGGAGATTTGAGTGTGCTTTGGGTGTGTTTGAATGTGTTTGGGTGATATTTAGATGTCTCTCTTATCTGCGTGTTGACACACACCAAAACACCCCAAAACACACCATAAACACCACAGAACACACTCAAAACACCCCAAACTATTCCCAAAACACACTCGTTTTCAAGCTAACCTAATTGAACACCCCATAACCACGCCTCTCTCTCCCACAGATTTTGAACCTTGTGTTTTGAAGTTTTTAATGTTTTTCTGTTTTTTTACATTCATGTGTTTTAATGTTTTTTTAATGTTTCCATATGTTTTTCATTCATTCTTGTGTTTTGGTGTTTTTTTAATGTTTCCCTTCGTTTTTCTAACATTTCGTTAGGTTTTTCTAATTTTTTTGACAATTTAAGCCTCTTTTCCAAGCTCAGCAAAGCTAGCCTAACCAGACACCCCAAACCACTTGCTCGCTCTCTCTCCTGCAGGCCACGAGGGAGGCGGTGGAGGTATGGGGGGTCCAGCACGCCATCACAGACAACCTGCAGTTCATGCTTGGGATGGGACACACTGGAACAGCCTCAGACTGTTGTTGGGAGCAAGACAAGGCTGTGGCAAGGTTTGCCACTCAGACCTGTTGCCATGTTACTATTATTGCACATCCTAAGAAGGTGTGCGTATGTGTACATATGTGTGTTACCTAGTAGTATTGTACAGGGTTCGAGCGGGCCTTGTAGCGTCCTGTCTCCATTTATCCAATTTTTTCCTTAAAGTTATGCACATTATGTGGTAACAACTTCACCGCTCAATGCATTCCACTTTTCCACCGTTCTATGAGGAAAACTATTTTCCAATATCCTTCACACACTGCCTCATCCTGATATTCTTTACACATGTCCTCTTGTCCTTCCATCTTCTGTCACCAGCACCAGGTCTTCCTTGTCTATTTTGTTCAGTGCCATTGACTATCTTGTTGTACATTGTTATTAGGTAGGCCCCTCATTCTCTTCTATCTTGTAAGGTTGGCAGTCACATTTCCTTCAGCCATTCTTTGTATATTAGGTCCTTTAGTTCTGGCACCATCTTTTTAGCAATCTTCTGTATCTGTTCTAATCTTCTTATATCCTTTTCAGAACTCGTGGAGACCACACCACAGCTGCATATTCCAGCCTTGGGCGTATCATGCTTGTGATGATTTTTTTCATCATATCTTTGTCCATGAATTGAAATGTCATTCTTATATTTGTCAACATTTTACATGATAATCCAAATATCTTGCCTTATGTGTTTTTGGGTTCAGATTTTCCTGTATAATCACTCCCA
Source organism: Portunus trituberculatus (assembly GCF_017591435.1). NCBI lineage: Eukaryota > Metazoa > Arthropoda > Malacostraca > Decapoda > Portunidae > Portunus > Portunus trituberculatus. The sequence goes on from NC_059273.1 coordinate 19,222,200, forward strand.
GATCTTTTTCCTCTTTAGTCTTCATTATTTGTTCCTTATCCATCAGGTAGTTCCATACCGGTCTTCTCTTACTCTTTCTTAATTCCATTACGTGGCATTTCTTGGCATTAAACTCCAATTTCCACTTCCTGCTCCATTCATATATCTTGTTTATATATCTTCCTGTAAACAGCAAAACGTCCTCCCTGGTTTTGATAACTCTTAGCAGCTTTGCATCTTCAGCAAATAGATTTAATATAACTGTTTACCCTACCCCATTGTGAATGTCGTTTACATAAATCTGGAACATAATGGGGGCTAACACTAACCCTTGTGGCACTCCGCTAGTTACTTTACCCCAAGTTGAGTATGATGCATCACAGTTCTCATTTCCTTGTCCTTCAAATAATCCCTTATCCATTCTGATAAGGTTCCTTGCAATCCTCCCATGTTCTCTAGTTTCTAAAGTAATCTTTCATGAGGGACTTTATCAAAAGCCTTTATGTCCAGATATACCGTGTCCACCATCCGTCTCTGCTTTCCAGTCCTTCTATAACTCTCGAGTAGAAGTTTTGATACACATGACCGTCCTGTCCCATCTGTTCTGTATGATCAAGGGATGAGAGGTAAAGAAACATAGGGACTGGTAATGAAGGAACTTTGTCTTAGCATAATTAAACAATTTAGTGTTACAAACTCACAAACTAGTTACCTAAATCAAACATCAAGAATTTGGCAAACTATTGCCTTGAGCAAGTAACCTCCATTCTCTCAACAGCCAGCACAGTGCAGAGCCACTTTATAGTCTGTCATGGAAAATTTTCATGAATCTTATGTGCTCTATGAAAATTTGAACTTACACTTCATTTGCTCTCACACAGGCGACACTTTGCTCTTCTTTTAGTCATACAGATTTGTGATCCCGATTTGTGATCCCTGCCAAGCTAATTTTGTTTGTTCTGCTTCCTATCAAGGATGCTCCAGGCACCAGTCAAAGGCATTCTGGAAGAGTTTGCTCCATGGTGCTGTTAGTCTGAGTGCCTCTTCTGTCAGGGGGCACAGTGGAGGTGCCAGGTGTGGCCACTGCCAGGTGAGGACACATCTCTCAGGATGAGGCATGAGGGCCAGATGCCTCCCACATGTTGATGTCAGCCCTGCCACACCACCTGGGTCAAATATTATGAAAGTAAGTTTTGTAAGAATATTACTGGAACAGCAGAACACACACAACACTTTAACAAACAGCCTCATTAGAATTTCTTTTCCTTGTGATGAAGGTTTGCATCTAGATAAAAAAAAGTTACAAGTGCTGAAAAATACTCATTCAAATTTCCAAAGATATTAATAAAATATAGATGTAAGAATAATTCAAACAAATGTGATGTGACAGAGAAGACTTCACATCCCTTCTTCACTCAAGACATTTAGAACAACCAAGAATGAACTCACCCTGAGAGCCATTAGGGTTGAAGGGATAGCGTTGCGTTGGCTCATCCTGCGGGTCCAGATAACGCAGAGCCACACACTTGCTGCTTTCTATTGCCTCCGCCACTTTGTCATTCCGGAACGTAAAGCGACCTACAAAAGTAAACCACCCTCACTGCCAAACCCTTTACAAAGATCAACAAAACTGAAGAATTGTTTGAGGTCAGCAAACTCAAGTGCTTGTCATTATCGGCAGTCAAGTTGAACATCTAAACTAAATATGAATGTAGATATTAATTAACATATACACAATCATTTCTCACTCACCTTCTCCATGAGCCACCCACACTCCAAGCTTGGCACCTTCCATTCCCCTCAGCAGGATAGAATTAGTCTTCTCAATGTGTACTCTTGACCAGCGGGACTCAAAGCGGCCCGAGATGTTGCCTTTGAGAAGCACATCAGGCAACCCATTCTCTGGTGGAAGGAATCAAATGTGTGTGATTACCAATGTTGGGTTTGCCATTCAATACAAAGTAACAGCCTAGGTACTGAAATTTCACATGGTTAATGTAAGAATTCAAGAAGAAACATTTGCATAAAGAACAAAAGTGATCCATCTCTATTTCATGCAAGGGCAACTCACCACTTATGTTGGGAGGGTCAAGCCAGCCAAGAAGTGCCATCAGTTGACACCCGTTGCAAACCCCAAGGGAGAAGGTGTCTGGTCTGGTACGCCATGCCTCTAGTGCTGCCCTCAGCCCTGCATGCCCACGCACCACACCTGCCCAACCAACCGCAGACCCTAACACATCTGTGCAGGAAAAAATAAATATATAATTATCTTCCTTCTAACCTTTATATGTCCTGAAAGACACCCTTGCCAAACTTGATGTAACACTCATATACACTGGAGACAATGATGTATATAATTCACCTGCATAGCTGAATCCTCCTGGGAAAATCACTCCTTTGAACCCTTGCAGTAAAGTTTCCCCACACAGAAGGTCCGACATGGTGACATCATGCACACAGAAGCCTGCCTGGAGGAGAGCTGCCACCATCTCTCGGTCCCCATTGGTTCCTTCCTCCCGCAGAACAGCCACTCGAGGCACACTCACACAGGTCCTCTCTGGCCCTGCATCATATAAGTAACAATTTGTAGGAAATAAAAATACCACACCAGTAAACTCTGTTGAGATACAAATTTGTTAGCTTTTTTTCAAGAGAAAGAGAGAGAGAGAGAGAAATTCAAAACTCCAGAATTCTAAAACAAAGAAAAACATTTGTAAAAAGGTTTCCATGAATTAATAGCGAGATTTTTTTTACTTTGTAAATTATGTACATTTTGTTTGCAAGTGAAACATGATTTGAAATCAAGGTTGATTTAATGCTATGTAGTCTACTGTTCCCCTGAAGTCAAAGAAAGTTTTGCACATGTCCCTTGCTTTTATTAAGAAATATGTTTCTTCTCGCCTAAGACAAAGTCCCTGTAGGAGAATGGGACGTGGTAGGTGGTGTGAACACAGCTCTCTAGATTCAGAAACTCCTGCTCAGCACACTCTGGGTTGGTCTGAAGTCTTTCCAATTGGTAGCTTGTTTCTTCCCATTCTTTGGCAATTTCCAGAACAGTCTTATTTAAAACTTCTTTTCCTCCAACATGAACAGTCACCTGAAAATAAGAGATCTCATTTACAATCTGTGTATAGTAGCATGTACAAATACAATGCATTTTAAAAGAAGTAAAACATTTATTCTGACAGGTAAGGCATCATACCACAAAGGGAAAGAAAGGCAAGTTACCGGAGCATGAGGCCCAACAGTGGTGGTGGTGCCCAGAACACAAGTGCCAGGAACACCATTACTAACAAACTTGTGAACAATGTCAGGGGCTCGGCCACTGCCCACCTCCAACACCCACCTGGAAAAATGCAAACAAATCACCAACAAGACACTCGTGAGTGATTAGTTTGACAAGTGAACAATTCCATAGATGACAGCACACTTCAAGGCCACACATTCACTTTCTGTGCAACTCACCCAACTTCCTCACTGAAGAGAGCAGCAAGAGTGGCCGGTGCCTTATCTGAGGCAGAGGCCGGAGGCGCTGGTGGTGGCGGAACATCCACACTAGCTCCACCCCAGCCAGCCACACACATCTCCAGCAGGCAAGTCAGCAGCCCACCATCACTGACATCATGAAGTGCCAACACATCTCTTTCTAAAAGCAACAAGAAAGAAAACTTGCAATAGACTCATCAACACTTTTTGAGCCTGAAGCACAAGCAACTTTACTATCTCATCAGCAAACCCAACAGCTGGAATAAATACAGAAAAAATTTAAAAAATTCAGTGAGGTGACAAGAACCAAAAGGTAAACTTGAGGGTAACTTTCACATGATATAACAAACAACAAACCAGGATTTTGAACAATCCACATTTCTTTTCAATTAAGACATACTGACCATCAAGCAGCTCTTGAATAAGGTTAAATGCAACAATAAATGCTGCAATGTGGTGTTGGTCGACATCAGGGCAATCTCGCCCCACTTGGCCATACACTTGTGCCAAAGCTGACCCAGCCAGGCGGGCATAGCCAGGGACAGGACGCACCCATACCAGCTCCCCCACCTCCCCTCGGCCAGGGCTTTTCAGGTCTGGTGTCACAACCTGGATCAAATGCATGAATTACCTCTGGTTTATGGAATGTATGTGTCATTAGCAGTCTCTGCAGCCAACCACTACATACATGCACTGTGCTGTTCTACTTGACCAATTAGGCAATTCTTGTCTGTTAATGGAAAAAGATCACCAGTATTCTTGCCAGGCATAAATCACTGCTACCAATGTATCAGGCAGCACAGGGAGGGCATCCCACTCCTGTGTCATCATGTATTCCATTTATATAAGAGGAAAAACTGGTGAAGACTGCCAATTTGCTTGTCAGTCTGTGTCACTCTGCCTTGGGAGGACAGATGTGCAACTGCTATCTGCAATCATAAACAGTCCTGTCTTGTTAATATACTACAGTCTTTGCCAGTAATTCCTTTATTCCCAGAACATTGTTCCTGGGAGTGTCCTTAAATTCAAACCTGCCCTGACTGCCTGTAGGCAAGTACAGTAAAGGTAAATTGCTGATGAATACCTGGCACCAACATGAATCAATGCCTACAGTTCATTATCACCGATTGTCTAACAAGTATACAACTGAGAACTAAAGTGTAAGGACAAAGAAAATCATGAGGAAATTATAAACAAAGCAAACCTAACTTCAAGCTTGTCAGTCAGCTTACACAGTGGCAATAATCTCATCACCACCAGAACAGCAGCTGCCACTTTTGTCTCCTCACCTTGGTAATGTCTGGGCATGGAGCATACATAGACACAACAAGGCCTGGAGGAGCTTTCACCACTCCCCCAGCTACTCTTGCTGCCATGCTCAGCGAGTCCTTCCCTCCATCCACTCCGACACCCACTGCTTTCAGGATGTCACACATGGCCTCACACGCCTGGTACAAGGACCAACCCTCGCCAGGCAGCTTGGCTGGCCACATCCAATTTGCTGAACACTTGACGTCCTGGTAGTGAAGAAAATAAGGATGTAAAAGGATACACATTCGACCCATCATAAACGTTTAAGTTTCTTCAATCTCTCACCCAACAGTAAACCAAACCTTTAATACGTATATAAAACAAATTTCACTCCTCATTTTGACAAAATTGATTATCTTTTGTATCAATTTCATGTCACAGGTCAAAAAAATCTTACAGCAACTCAACAGACCTTCAAGTGAGAAACAGGAGCAGCAGCAAGGTTAGCCATGGCCTCCAGCACTGTGAGGCGAGCACCAGCTTGAGGGTTCACCAATATCTTCACTGGTTGCTCACCAATACTTGTAGCAGTTCCTTCCTGTGGGGAAAATATCCATCGTGAAACAATAAAAATGGCTGTGTGAAAAAAAACTTATAAGGATGTATCAATCAAGGCTAAATTTAAACAAGTTATATGAACATTAAATCATTAGTAATTTTTCTTTAACATATAATTTGCCTCCTAATATACTTTTGGAACATGTTTTGTCCCAGTTTTATTATAAAGCACTACTATTAAAAGACTTGTTAAATAAGGCATCATCACAGGCACCAAACACAACCTAAAACCACAAAGAGGATTGGAGTCTGGACCTCCTGTGGTGTATGACTCATCTCTCTCTAACCTTGCTGAAGAAAGAGGCAGCAGTGACAGCAACATCAGCCAGAGGAGTGTGGAAGGGCCCCACACACTGCTGCTGAGCCACCAGGCCTGTCACGGAGCGGTCCACCTGAGGGAACCATTGGCAAGTTCTTCACTGCGAGGCAATGGAAGGTTTGGGCCTTGCTACTTGTTAAGTTACAGTATGTGGCTATGCATCACCTCTTCAATAAGGCAAGTAGTGATGTAGTGACATTTCCAAGGATTTCTATTTTTGTCAGTACAGTGAAAATTGTGTAAGAAAAATGTTCATGGTAGAGTATGTATTAATTTCCTGTGCTCCTATATTGAAGTAAGTAAGGTATTAATAAAGAATTAATAAATTTGTTCACTAATGTTAATGATCCATCTTTACCTTGTTGGTGAGATAACGTTTGCTGGCAACAGATGGCAGCCTCAGGACTCTTGTCAGGGCCTCCCTCACACTCAGGCTCTCTGGCAGCACCAGGGGAACCAACTCCACTCTTTCCTTGCTCCATCTAAATTCCTTTATAGGAAAACTTATAAGAATCTTTCATCTGCTTCATGGACAATTTCATCTTTATATTAAGAAAGTTTTAAAAAATGTATTGCAACTTTGAGATGAAGGCCAGTAACTAACCCAGTGGTATGGATTTACTAACAGCACTTTAGTACAACAGTGTATAGGCACTTCCACACCTTGGGACTATGCACCCTCATGCAAACACTGACCTTCTTTGGCATCTTCCCCAAGACCCAATCAAGGTGTAGATTCACGGGGTACTTTGGTGCTCCCTCCAACAGAGTGGCAGCATCCTCCATCTTTCCCTCCACCAAACGAACCTGTGAGTATTGTCACTGTCAGCCCACATTCTTTGAAAGACTGATCCAGATCCTGAAGTTGTAAGTTTTGCTACAAGAATATCACACAGTGTATACTACCAGGAGTGAGTCATCTGCACATACTATGAAAATTGATTATGAAATCATATTACATTATTATGGAAACATCACACTGTGATGGGTGACATCATGCAGTGTTCACCATTTCATTACAATATTGTTAGCAGTAGCACCTTGTTGTCCCCAGTGATGTAACCAACAGTGTCTATGGGACACCTCTCCCTGGTGGCTAACAGGGCCAGGGCGGGAAGGTCACTGGGCTGCACCAGAAGGGCGTTAGACTCCTGATACTCAGCACCCCAGACTTCCAATGTGGACAGGGTGGGGTCCCCCAGGGTGAAGCTGTCCCGGAACACCAGACCACCAGCCCCCTCCATCAACTCCTTCAGGACATTGGCTGCAGCATATTCATACCAAAGTGACACACACTTCATTGAAAGTAATACATTTTAGGCAAAGAGCTCCATAACTGATGATGACAATGTGTGTGTGTGTGTGTGTGTGTGTGTGTCAGCATATTCATACCAAAGTGACACACACTTCATTGAAAGTAATACATTTTAGGCAAAGAGCTCTATAACTGATGATGACAATGTGTGTGAGAGAGAGAGAGAGAGAGAGAGAGAGAGATTTTGCTATATGTAAATCCATCACAAATTCTCCTAATACTGATATCCTTGTTTTGCTATGTCTAGTGTCACATTTTATTACTATTGTTTTTATTATTATTATTTTATTATAAATAGTATTATTATTATTGTATATGTTATTAGAACTATTACTATTATCTTTGTCATTGTCATTGCCATTATTATTACTACTATAATCTTTATTGTTTTACTGTCATTATTTAGTTATCCTCACTATTTGTGTTACCATCAGGATCTATATTATTTTCTTTTTTTTTATGATTTCTTTTGCTGCTGCTGTATCTGCTGTTGCTGCTACTAATAACACTACTCTTTTTTTTTTTTTTTTTTTTTTTTTTTTTGTATTATCTCATTATGTTAGTTCCTAAATAGTATTCTCATATGTATGTACAGAGTATATTATAGCAAATCGTATTTGTGATCTCATAGTTTAGTATAACTTATAGTATAGTTCTTGTGCAATATTTCCTTGTAATTACACTCTCCCCACTTCTTAGTTTAATTATTTTTAGTTCTTACTTTGTTTTATGTTTTTTTGCACACTTTGTTAGTTATTAAGATCTTGCCCAAAAAGCTATGCTTAATATGGGCCTTCTGCCAGTGTATACTTGTATACAGGTAGATATAATAAAGTGTTTAAAGTGTTTAAAGTGTTTAAAGAGAGAGAGAGAGAGAGAGAGAGAGAGAGAGAGAGAGAGAGAGAGAGAGAGAGAGAGAGAGAGAGAGAGAGAGAGAGAGAGAGAGAGAGAGAGAGAGAGAGAGAGAGAGAGAGAGAGAGAGAGAGAGAGAGAGAGAGAGAGAGCTTACCATTTCCTCCAGCCCCTTGGTCATGCAAGGCCATGATAGGATTGACCTTCATCTCCAGGCAGCCTCGTATGACCCGATTCATCTTCTGCTCCATCTCGGCATCCCCGCGCTGCACAGCACCCAGGTCACGGGTTGGTTCATTGTCCCCCTGAACCTGGACACACCAAAACATAGCAGGCTTCTTTAAATATGTACTGGCATATTTTTGTCATGTAAACTATGTACAGCACATGGAAAATTAACACATTATAAAGATTATGACCATGTTACAATATGACTCAATGTTACAATCAAAACTGGAATCATAAATATTGCATTTAGTACTATATTCTCTAGATAGACACAGTACAACAATGTAAGGGAGTGGTGAGTATCAATGCTGTTTAATGTTCACTAAGTCATTAGTTCAAGATCAATACTGAGAACACAATTCACAAATACATGTGACCACTTGTGCCTCACCTGTATGGAGGAGGCTGCTCCACCGCCGACCCCAATCCTGTACACTGGTCCGCCCACCTTCACAATCTTGGCTCCTGCACCATATGAACACACACACAAATAAACACAGTCATCACTGGAGTCTCAACCTTAACACAATGATGTCATTACCCAATACACAAACTATGAACCTTAACACAATGATGTCATTACCCAATACACAAACTATGAACAACAAATTTCTTATATCTAATAGTGTATCAATCTCCCAAAGAAATGACAAAATGACATGGAGGAAGTAAGAGCAGCAGGGTACCTTGCTGAGCCTCATGTTTTTTCACCATGTTGGCATCCAGGGTACCGATGCCTCCGCTGAACATGATGGGCTTGATCCACTCCCTCCTCTCTGTGTGACCAGGCTCTCCTGGGACAATGAAGAAAATGCTCAAATCAGCTCATTTTGGAGAGCATTGGCATCAGTGTTATGACATGAGCTTACTGTTCTTTAGTTTTGCTTCAATTAAAAGGAAGTCTCACATCTATATTTTCATAAATGTTATTAAATTAAATCAAAACACACCTGGTCTCATCCCGGTGTTGACAATTAATAAGATATTACCTTGCATTGGGAGTATGGAAGTCTCAGCCTCAACACAATGATGTCATTGTTTAATATACAAACAATGAATGACTGATTTCTTGTATCAAATAAATCTGAGAGTGAAAATATCAACCAAGTCTTCACTCACCCACATTGAGGCCGAAGGAGCGAGCAAACCCAGCAACGACGGGTTCACCAAACTTGTTGCCATAGTCAGAGGCTCCATTAGATGCCTCTATGGCTACTTCTAGTGATGGAGCAAAATTACTTGGGTACTCCACATCTTTCTCCTCCCAAGGCAAATCATAACCTAGAAAAGACAGATAACGCACACAAATTACATACATCATACTTACACAACGACCAAGCGATATCATTTGGTGACGTAAAATTCCTGTTTCTCTTACCAGGGATGAGCAGGTTCCCAAAGCAGTAACCAGCAGTGCCCGCCACCACATGCCCACCACGCCCTGCTGCCTGCACATCACGGATCCTGCCGCCTGTCCCTGTTGTGGCACCGCTGGGAGAACAGAGACAATCATTACACACTAATCTTTACATAAGTTAAGGAATCATATACTATACTGTATCCTAAAAATGTAAAACAACAAAAGGGAAACTTTGCCATTGTATAGTCTACAGTAAAAAGTGTTACGTAAACTAATGAAGTGTATGCACACGCGCACACACACACACACACACACACACACACACACACACACACACACACACACACACACACACACCTAAAGGGAGCAACACCCGTGGGGAAGTTGTGTGTCTCTGCAGTCAAGATGATGTGTCTGAGACGCTGTTCCACCCCGACCTCTGAGGCGACACACGGGTCTGACGGCACTAGGACGGCTGCCTCCCACCCCTTGATGCCACTGTGGGAAGGACAAACCCTCAGTCATATACTAGACAAGTACATATACAACATTCAGTGCAAAAAGAACAGTGGTCACTCTTAGCTCCTATACTGTACACACACCTACACCTCACCTGGAGTTGTCTGAGAATGCAATGACGTTGTTAGAGTTGGTGGTGGCTGCAGTGTTGGTTGCTGCCACCATCTCCATTAAAGAACAGGGCAGCTCTTCTCCTTCAACCCAGTACTTCCCCTAAATTAACAGTAAGTTTTAGGGGAATTAGCACCGAGCGATGTCACCTTCTGCCACATGATAAATATCTGATCAAACAATGATTTTGTGTTCACTTTCCAGAATGAACACAAAATACTTCCAACATTCTCTGCCAGTCATTGTCATTCAGATACAAGAATTCAAGGGAATACCTGTTCTGTGTGGTATTTACCTTGAAGAACCAGTGCCGGGAATGCTCAGAGTTGGACTGGGCAAGGTCAAACAGCTCTACTGTGGTTGGATTTCGCTGCACCTTTGTCTTGAAGAGCTCAGTGTAATAGTCCACATCCCATTCATCAAAGGCAAGTCCTGTAATGATGCAAGCAGAATCATAAAACTACTCCTGATGCTTCTTTTGTGATCCAAGACTGCAGAGGCTTGTGTTCGTGATTAACTGGCTAACTTATTACAAGTATTGACAAGTATTGTCACCTTCAGGCTTCAGGTTGGTGTTTCTAAAGTTCATCACTCACCCATTTTCTTATTGACTTCCTGCAGTGCCACCTTGCCACTCCCCAACACATCCACTTCCACCCAGTCTTCTGGCTCCACCAGGAGGGTGAAGTTGTTCAGAGGCTTGACATACTCCTGCTGGGTCATGGGGTCATGCAGCGCTGCCACCAGCTGCAACATTTTTTTCCTATGTAATGAATTGTACAACAAAAGTAATTAAACAACAAATATCCTGATACAGTATTAGTAATCAATGTGGAGAAGTGAAATACCGCACATCTTGATATTAGTAATCAATGTGAAGTGAAATATACAGGTCTGCCCAACCTTTTGCCTGTCCTGCAGTGAGAATGGAGCAGAAGCAGTCACCAGGTAGCGGTGAGCTCGCTCCAAGCGCCTGACACCTGTCAGCCCCGCGGCCTGACATATGCTGACGGCATTGGTGCTCCATGCTGTGGTGAAGGTCAGCCTGGGAAGAGAACATTTAAGTAATATCAGCTACTACAGGTACCATGCCTGTGCTGTATTGAATTCCTAATCTTGAGAAATATTATGCTCCTTCCAGTGGGTGGGAACACTTCCACAAAAGACGACCCATGGTTTGTGGGGCGGGATGAGAGTCCTCAGGTGACCCTCTGGCTGCACTTGTCTTTGCTACTAATGGGTAACCTATATGGGTTGGTCTCCCTCAGGGAAAGAAACTCAAATTTATTCCCTAAAGAATTATTCCTCTCCTAACACACAAACTCACCCATACCCACACACCTATCTATCTATCTATCAAGAGAGGTTAGGTCAATCTACTTTCACCTGCCCCTAGTATGACAGTGTGAAGGGCATGTGGCAGAGGCTGTTAACATGAGTCTACTGCAAGTGCTGCTAACTTGCCGAGACACTGCTGTGAATCTGTTGCAACAATGATAGTGCAGTGACAGTGCTGCAAATGAAATGAGACTCCACTGGAAACAAGACTCCATCAGTCACAATGCATTAGCCATCTAAAATTGCCCTTGTTCGTATGGGATCTTAACCTAAAGAAACCTTGGCTGGGAGTGCCAAAGTTATTTCAGTATAAAAAAGAATAAGTAAATAAATACATACCTGGGACCAATCTCCACCAGAACCTGAGAGTCGTGGCTGGGCTGCAGCTGTGTGGTGGTGTGCAGTCCTGAGTCAGGAAGCCAAGGGTCCCCCAGCAGGCCCCACAACTGACACGCTGCCTCCTTCCCCAGCACCTGCATCACATCCTGCGCCTGTGCTTCATTATCTCTGGAATGGTGCTTCCTTAGTAGTAGTAGTAGTAGTAGTAGTAGCAGCAGCAGAAGCTGTAGTTGTTGTTGTAGACTGATTTCTCATTATTTTAAAAATAAGATAGAATACATAAAACCATTCCATAAAAAAAAAAAAAAAAAATATATATATATATATATATATATATATATATATATATATATATATATATATATATAGAGAGAGAGAGAGAGAGAGAGAGAGAGAAATTACTCACGAGCCAAATAATTACAAGGAATAATCTCTATACTCAATCAACACAATGTATACATCGGAATTACCAAGCCCCATCACTGAACAGCCTTGCAGTGTCACTTACTTCCCGTCGACCAGGATATAGTAGCACGTTTCCTGCTGCAGGCGTGTGAGGGCAGGGCACACGGTCCGCAGTCGCTGAAGCAACAGGCCGGCGCTTCCACTCTCCTCCGTCTCTCCTAGCGATCTATACACCCGCACCACCACCATTTCTACAGGGAGAATGACACGTTCTGCATGTTTTCATTTGAAAGTTCAACAAGCAAAACTTTTCTGCTGAAAGCAAGGCGGCGTCTATACACTGGGAGCGAGGAAGCGGGCGAAAGCGAGAGTAATTCTGAAACACACTGCTCTCAAACATCATGACTACTTCTAAAGGCCACAAAGATCATTAATCGGGTTCTCAAGTGTTTTTCTTTTAATAATACACAAATCTTGTTAAACTGTTACTAGGACTGTAAAAGCATCCTGAAAAAACCTTGTAACTCGATCCGACCAAGCTTTTTGAAAAATGTGGGGATGCGGTTCAAGTGTTTCAGACTCTGGTTCATTTATAATCTGCTCTTTATCCAAAACCACTTGTCACTGAAACACGCAGGAACTACTGCACTACATCATTCTTGTCAAGTCAAATTCATCCTTCATCAAAACCTAGTACACTTCTCATAAAGATAATTCTTGGTCTGATACGTAAAATTCAGGCAGGCACCGTTTGCCCGCTAACAAGTCTAGGTGACGCAAGTCACACACGTTACTATCCTCTCATACATATATATATATATATTTTTTTTTTTATTTTTTTTTTTTTTTGAGGCAACAATATAGCTGTGACAAGGAACAAGAGCCCCTGCAGCTGCTGAATTTATCCTGAACTGAGAGAGATGTTAGTTGACGGAGAGGATTATGGAGAGCTGGAATCAATCACAATATATTAGAAACGTGAAGGAATGGTAACAAACTAACGAGACGGTTTGTAAAGTGTATGAAATTTGATAATTATGTTACAAATCAAAACATTAATTAAACCGCTGAATGAAACAATTAAGTAATCCCACATAAGATTGTTTAGCCGAGTAAAACATTATGTCCCGCAACACGCCTACTTTGTTTAGTAAATGACCTAGAATATGATCCCGGCAAGACAGCGCGTCATGTCACTTACCAACTCCATCCACCTCCTACTGAATCATAGCGGGAGGAGTGGCCCCTGAATGAGTGTTAACATGAAGGTCACTTGGGGTAGCAACCGTGGCCGCTGTGATCACGAGACGTTCATACAGTAACCGTAAAATAAATCTATAATAAACCACATGCATAAACAAATAATCTGTGAAAGTCAGCACATAAAAATAAGCGTCCAAAGATGAGAGGAATGTGAAATGCAGGTTACACTTGTCAGGATTAGCAAATACCTAGTTAAGATCACCAGTCACTGCACAATTATCACAACTCACCAACACGATCAATGGCCAAACACTTCACCATAGCAGTATAAAAGCCTTACCTGGCTTACTGACAGCGAACACAGCAGAAGAAGGAGGCTCACTGAAACAAGCCGGCTAACAAGCTTCCAGACACCCTCCCTGCGTAGCTCTCGACCAAACACTGGCTCAAGGTCACTCAGTCACTGCCAGCAGGACAGCGCGCTGGGGCTAGGGCTGGGGCAGTGGGGCAATGGGGGTTGCTGGGTGAGACGGGCGGTGGCCACATGGAGACACAAAACCCGATGCCACACTGCGTTTTTTGTGGATATTCACAATGTCATGCGCGTTATCCTGACTCATCTTGAGGGTTTGCGTGTTAGCGGTGGATAAGATAGATACAAATGAGTGAAATTAGCTGGTTATGCAAGTCAATAGCTCCTTTAGTTAATATTATACGTGGCAAAATTTATTAGGATTTCTCATTATTAGGATTATCAATCGATTGGGTTTTACTTCGTTTGATTCACTTTGTTTCTCTCAGCTTCATTATGTCGAGATTCAATAGATAAACACAAGTTACAGTCAAACCACTAATTTCAGGAGAATCACTAGTTAGCCCTTGTAATATTCTCTCTCTCTCTCTCTCTCTCTCTCTCTCTCTCTCTCTCTCTCTCTCTCTCTCTCTCTCTCTCTCTCAGCACGGTCATTCATTCTTGTTGCCATTAATCGTCGCAGGTGATTCATTACACTTACAAATCACGTGCAACTGTTCAGACGTACATTTTATTAATACAACAATACAATACTTTCCAGTAGAGGCCTCGGTGGTCATCATTACAGTAGGAACCTTGTGCTCACCCTGTCAGGCGTGTACACAGACTCACTAAGAACACAAGTAACCAATACAAACACACTCCTTCACTTAAAAGTACAGTGAACATCGCACACCAGAGATTTCACACTGGGAATGTTACAAACCTGCTACTCTCTCTCTCTCTCTCTCTCACACACACACACACACACACACACACACAATACAAGCGAATCCACAAGTTTTAAGCCTCAACTGGACCGAGATGACATGCAGGAGACAGGACAGCAGTGATTCGCTCCTTGCACGCCACCCTCAGGTACAGTACACTTGCCCCCGCTACGTTTACGCACCACCCGTCCATGTACCAACTATAACTTATCGCCTATACACTAACACACCACAGAGTCACAACGTCACACCACATACTGTACACACGACTGCGAGAGATACAGTCCGCGAGCGTTGAGGTAAAAATACCGATTCACATTCTAACATTTAGTGGATGCAGTGGACGCTTCCCTCTGAACGCGACATCGTTATGATAATAATAACGATTCAATGTAATTCTGAGTGAGCGACACAGATCATGGCGGGGAGGAAACAGCGGCCAGTGGAGCCATGCAGACAAGTAAGTCAAGGCCACGGCGGCTGTTCTCGACTGGTGGGCTGACCTCTGCCTCGCTGGTCTTCAGTACTCCAGGCACTGTCTCATGTTAGGTAAAAATAACAAATCTGGCCACCACACAAAGCCCAAGATCCAAGATACACTATCTACCTAAGGTGAGAAAGTAAGCTTAGTGAGCGAAAATAAAAGTGATATGACATTTCCAGCAGCACACGTGTCTCTCAACTCAATATTTTGCCAACACACTGGACGCCAAGCCATATATATATATATATATATATATATATATATATATATATATATATATATATATATATATATATATATATATATATATATATAAAACATCTAGTGTGAGCAGAATGGTCTTGATTTACTTCATAAGCGTGAAAAATCAATTTCTCAAGCAGTGAACACTTCTAGCGGCCAGACGGGTGAGCACCATCGCCCCTCCCACCTGGTGACTGTGCTAGTGGATAAGTTTAGGTTTTCGTCAGTTATGCTTTGGTGTAATGAGTCTGTCCGTCACGCCGCTCTGACAACACATGTGCTTGTGGCAGAATAGTTTCCCTCAAGGGAGTGCTCTTCACTAAACATAAGAAAAAAATGCACGTCCATACGAGTTCATTACGAGTCGCTGGTGATCAGCGAGGACAGTCTGCGAAGGACAGACTTCTCAACCCACTGAGGATGTTGTCACGAAGGACGACTGGCATGGCCGAGGTGTGGCAGCATCTCTAGGAACAGTACGGTACGGAGTTTCCGTGTGAATAAACGCGGACCTACACGTGTTGGTGAGGGGCACCAGGTTGGGTGTCCTGCAAACTTACCTCGAGATGACAGTTCTGAAAAGATGAATGCCGTCATACCTGACACACAAAGACATCCACCGACACACTGGCGAGGCGGACAAAGTATCAAAAGTAAAGGACGGGCTGCTCTGGAATGAAGGTCATTGGTCTTACTCGGGCTCCTGCAATCCAGAAAGCTGCGGAAGCACAGCGACACAGCTTTTATAGTTTCATTTTTTTTTTTCTATCGGTTCTGAAAGACATCCAGAAAGTCGGAATTTAGCTTTGTCCTCCCTCTGGAGCCTGGGATGCTGTAGCTTGGCTGGGACTGGTACGAGGCCCCACGTGACCCCACCACGCACGCCACTCGACTATGGAGTCATTGTTATCTCTGGCGTTGTTGCCGCCTTCCTCGTCAGCGGGCAGCGGCTCCTCTTGTACCGTAGGTGCCTCTGCCAGCAGCAGTCCATTCTTCAGGTCGCGGGGAGACAATCTGGCAAGCGGTCTGGGCGTGGGCAAATTTTTGAGGTGTATACCGCGAACCTCCACGACCGGAGGGATGGCGCTGGTGAGGAGAGGCACGGGAGGATGGGCGTAGTGGTTGTGCAAGTAGGTCCCTGCAGCCCGCGTGGAGGAGTGCCGCAGCGCCTCTGTGTCTGGCGGGGAAAACTGTTGTCAGTAATGACTCCCTCGCGAGGAACATTTATCTTTCCTCCTCAATGAATCAAACAAACAACGAACTTGATGCAGCAAACGAGACAACAACTTTCCGAGACCTACAATTACACTCTAAGAGTTCCTCGTTACCTGAGTTGTGGCGATAACGAAGCCTCCGAAAGGTGGTGACGGCGCTGGTCATCTGCAGCTGAAACTGTGAGGTGGAGAAGGTGTAGAGCGCGGGGTTGACGGCAGAATTGATGGGCAGCACGAGGATCACCAGCCAGGCGTAGAACCCTTCTGCGTGTGGCGGAGTGGGCCGGGGCGGGACCAGGAGGGTCGGAAAGGGCACGAGAAGAGGAGTCAAGAATAAATAAGAGGGCAACTCAATACTGAACACCTGTTTACAACTCAACACTGACACACTCAACACCTGTATACAACTCAACACTGACACACTCAACACCTGTATACAACTCAACACTGACACACTCAACACCTGTATACAACTCAACACTGACACACTCAACACCTGTATACAACTCAACACTGACACACTCAACACCTGTATACAACTCAACACTGTCACACTCAACACCTGTATACAACTCAACACTGTCACACTCAACACCTGTATACAACTCAACACCTGTATACAACTCAACACTGACACACTCAACACCTGTATACAACTCAACACTGTCCCACTAAACACCTCTATACAACTCAACACTGTCACACTCAACACCTGTATACAACTCAACACCTGTATACAACTCAACACTGTCACACTCAACACCTGTATACAACTCAACACTGACACACTCAACACCTGTATACAACTCAACACTGTCCCACTAAACACCTCTATACAACTCAACACTGTCACACTCAACACCTGCATACAACTCAACACTGACACACTCAACACCTGTATACAACTCAACACTGACACACTCAACACCTGTATACAACTCAACACTGTCACACTCAACACCTGTATACAACTCAACACTGACACACTCAACACCTGTATACAACTCAACACTGTCACACTCAACACCTGTATACAACTCAACACTGTCACACTCAACACCTGTATACAACTCAACACTGACACACTCAACACCTGTATACAACTCAACACTGTCACACTCAACACCTGTATACAACTCAACACTGTCACACTCAAACACCTCTATACAACTCAACACTTAACACCTGCAGTATACAACTCTAGTGTTACTTTCCATCGACCTAACTTTTCCTAAGCTTCATCCATCTCTTCCTAATCTCAAGCAAAACAGTAAAGATCACGATCAGAAAAGGAAGATGAAGAATAAGTCAACAGTATAGGCAGTGATAGAAAAGGAATGGGTTAGAAGGTTAGAGGATATGGAAGGAGGTGGAGTCTTCACAGTGCTGGGCCTATACCAAGGAGAGATGGAGAGAGACAGAAAGGCAATTGTAGAAGCGGTCAAAGAGTTTTTAGAGCAGGCGTGGAGAAAACGATAGTGGAAATGGATGTGTTCCCTGCCTGTTGCTCTCCGTTCTCTCCTTCTGCAGGCTGCTGAAGGAGTGAGACTGGAGCACTGGAGGGAACAGGACCTATGAAGCGGTACAAAGCGTAAAAAGTCACAAGAAGAAGAAGAAGAAGAAGAAGAAGAAGAAGAAGAAGAAGAAGAAGAAGAAGAAGAAGAAGAAGAAGAAGAAGAAGAAGAAGAAGAAGAAGAAGAAGAAGAAGAAGAAGAAGAAGAAGAAGAAGAAGAAGAAGAAGAAGAAGAAGAAGAAGAAGAAGAAGAAGAAGAAGAAGAAGAAGAAGAAGAAGAAGAAGAAGAAGAAGAAGAAGAAGAAGAAGAAGAAGAAGAAGAAGAAGAAGAAGAAGAAGAAGAAGAAGAAGAAGAAGAAGAAGAAGAAGAAGAAGAAGAAGAAGAAGAGAAGAAGAAGAAGAAGAAGAAGAAGAAGAAGAAGAAGAAGAAGAAGAAGAAGAAGAAGAAGAAGAAGAAGAAGAAGAAGAAGAAGAAGAAGAAGAAGAAGAAGAAGAAGAAGAAGAAGAAGAAGAAGAAGAAGAAGAAGAAGAAGAAGAAGAAGAAGAAGAAGAAGAAGAAGAAGAAAGTCAAGAAGAAGAAGAAGAAGAAGAAGAAGAAGAAGAAGAAGAAGAAGAAGAAAGTCACAAGAAGAAGAAGAAAGTCACAAGAAGAAGAAGAAAGTCACAAGAAGAAGAAGAAAAAGAAGAAGAAGAAGAAGAAGGCAAAGAAGAAGAAGAAGAAGAACCACACGTATTACTTACGATGGATTTCGACGTGGGCGAGAGCGGCGATCTTGAGACACATGATAGGCAACCAACACAGGCAATTGGTGACCACGATGAAGAAGAAACGGAAGGCGAAGTTCGTCTCATCGCTGGAGCGGGACGTGGAGAGTCTCGTCCAGCGAATGTTGACGAAGAGACCCACGTAGGACCCGAAGATCACCACCATGCTGAGAAATGAACACCAGAACGAGGGCTAGGAGAGAGAGAGAGAGAGAGAGAGAGAGAGAGAGAGAGAGAGAGAGAGAGAGAGAATGCATGAGAAAATTAAGAGGAAGAGGTGAAAAAGCGACAGAAAATGAAATATGAGAAAGAGACTGAAGAAAATGAGGTGACGAAGGCGAGAGAGGAGAGCCATGATCCCCATACAGTAAATCTAGTGTTCCTGACGAAGACGAAGCTGAAGGGAACAAGAAAGAAGCTAGAAAAAAAAAAAAACTCCCTTCATGATTTTTTACCTGTAATCATAAAGAGAAATGATTAATCGCAAATATTCTGAAGGTTTTACAGATCTGGCTCTTACTGGTTCATCTTTCCAGTAAGACGTATTATGAGACAGAAACGTTGAGGTGAAAATAGAAATCAAGAGATGGCACGAGACTAAGGAGAAATGAAACGAGAGACTGAAAACAACAACAAAGAATAAATTACTAAACTTTATAACGTAAACTCTGGAAGTCCCTGTCTGCTTTTGTGTTTCCATCTCCCTATGAGTTTTTAAGAGGGAGGTTTCAAGACATTTGTCCCAGACTTTTGGCTAACTCTATGACTCTTTCGGGAACTGGCAATCAACTGGGCCTTTTTAAAATTTTTGTTGCTTTTGTTCCCCTCTTGCATAAAAAAAAATAAAATCTTAATCAATTTCAATCCTTCATCCAACTCGTACTTCAGTGTCTTTGTTCAGTGGCCCTTCTTGTTCCATCGTTTCTGTTGACCTTGCCCAGTTTCCTTCTTACATAAAAACAACTCTACACTACCACCGCTAAGGAAACAAGCACATTCCCCACTTTCAGCACCCACCTGACGAAGTTGAGCCCGAGGAAGATGAAGGCGGAGTATTGCCAGCCCGCCAGGTAAGGTTCATTGATGTACAGCGGGAAGCAGACGGAGTTGTTGCCGTAGAAACTTCTTATCCACAGAACTGAGGCGGAGGACGAGACGTGGTGTTGAGAGATGGTGGTGGTGAGGGATGGATGGTGATGCAAGGCGAGGAGGGACGAGGCGAGGCGTTGCAAAGATGAGAGATGAATGAAAATGTGTTGAACTTAAGTCATTCTATAGTATTCGCTGATAACTGAGAGATTTCAGGTTATATGTAGAATCGCCATTGTGAAATAACACCAAGAAGATTGAGTAAAAGGTGGAATAACAATTAGTAACGTTAGTATGTGAATGCAGCCTCAGCATAGCATACCTTAACCCCTTCAGTACCATGACGCATTTCCATATTCACTGTGGTTACTATTTAGTGATTTTATACAGCTTCAGAAACTCATGTGGGGGATTAAAATGGTGAAGACTGTGGTCATTAATCTTCTGGCCTCCATAGACCCTTCCTAATGTCAATCGTCTACTCACAGCCAAAACGCAAGGTAAAAATGTGACCCAGTACTGAAGAGGTTAACTGCTTTACGCGCATAACACTACAAGATTACAACACCAGAGAATCATGTAGATCAGAATTTGGACAGTTTGGTATCTCATTACCAATTACCACGAATGCTGCACTTACCAAGGACATTGCACATTCAAGTAAAGGGAGGAAGGCTAAGGATGAACTAGCTAGGGAAGAAGGCAAGCTAGAACATTAAACAAAACTCCACATCAGTGTTAATTAAAACGAATCCTACACGAGAGAGAGAGAGAGAGAGAGAGAGAGAGAGAGAGAGAGAGAGAGAGAGAGAGAGAGAGAGAGAGAGAGAGAGAGAGAGAGAGAGAGAGAGAGAGAGAGAGAGAGAGAGAGAGAGAGAGAGAGAGAGAGAGAGAGAGAGAGAGAGAGAGAGAGAGAGAGAGAGAGAGACACACACACACACACACACACACACACACACACACACACACACACACACACACACACACTAGAAGCACAAGATCGCATAGTAAGAAACTGAGAAAGGGAAGACGTCTGAGAGATGTTAAAAAATATAGTTTCCCGCAAAGATATGTTGAGACTTGGAACAGTTTGAGTGAGGAAGTGGTGTCAGCAACGAGTGTGCATAGTTTTAAAGTAAGATTGGATAAGTGTAGATATGGAGACGGGGCCACACGAGCATAAAGCCCAGGCCCTGTAAAACTACAACTAGGTAAATATGGAGACGGGGCCACACACACAGGCCCTGTAAAACTACAACATACACACACACACACACACACACACACACACACACACACACACACACACACACACACAACCAATGAAAGCGAAAGCAATCACGGACACTACATATATAACTAAAAACGGATAAACTCACTGGGGAAGAAGGCCAGACAGATGGAGGTGATCCAGATAAGGGCAAGACACAGCCGAGCTCCTCCCAGGGACAGAGTGCGGCCGTCCAGAGCCTCGCTAATGTACAGGTAACGTTCCAAAGACATGAAGGACAGGATGAACACCGACGTCTGCAGGAGGAAAGAGGCGGAGGTGAGTGCTCGTGTGTGTGTGTGTGTGTGTGTGTGTGTGTGTTTGTGTCGTAAAGTGGGAAGCCTACATAGTGAAAAAACTCGTGTCGTGTCGCTATCAAGAAACCAGGAAGAGTGAGAGAGAGAGAGAGAGAGAGAGAGAGAGAGAGAGAGAGAGAGAGAGAGAGAGAGAGAGAGAGAGAGAGAAAAGGAGAGAAAGAAGGAAATGAAAGATAGGAGCAGAGGGAGGAGAGGAGACAAGAAAGAGAAAAGATAAAAAAGTGAATAGAAGAAAAAGAAAAAAAGACGAAAAGAGGAACTAAGAGAAAAGAAACATACACACACACACACACACACACCTCAGAGGAAACCATAGCCAGGGCCCCCGCAAGGATACAAGTGTAGGAGTCAGCCCACTGGAGAGCGTGTGAGTTGAAGCGGCCCCTGGTCATGGCGTCCTGCACCCCGATCACCACCAGGTACACCCCCATCAGTAGGTCCGCGGCTGTGTGCAGAGCGGCGGGGTTCAAATGACGCGTGGTGGAAGTACGTATGTTATGTTGTGAGCATTGAATGGTAGGAAAACACAAGTTGAGACAAGGTACTTTATTATCTCTCTCAAGTTGTGTTTTCCTTCCACTCAATGCTCACTTTAGTCTTCATCTCAGTGTTAGATTGTGTTGTGTTATGGTTGGTTTGAGTTCAGAGGTCTTTGTGGGTCCTGATGTTATTTCTCTAGGTTGTGTTGTGTTATGGTTAGTTTGAGTTTGAGAGAGTTTTTTATTGTGTGTGTTTGTGTTTGTGT
Source organism: Portunus trituberculatus (assembly GCF_017591435.1). NCBI lineage: Eukaryota > Metazoa > Arthropoda > Malacostraca > Decapoda > Portunidae > Portunus > Portunus trituberculatus. Next base: position 19,244,405 of record NC_059273.1, read on the forward strand.
TTCTTGTGTTGATGTTCAGGTTTTTGATGAGTTTGTTTTTCCCTGTCTGTCTGTCTGTCTCTCTCTCTCTAGAAGTGTGTGTGTGTGTGTGTGTGTGTGTGTGTGTGTGTGTGTGTGTGTGTGTGTGTGTGTGTGTGTGTGTGTGTGTGTGTTCTTTTTTTTGGTCATATTTCCTATTTTTTCCTCTTCTTTTTTTCATGTTCTCTTCATCTCTCTCTCTCTCTCTCTCTCTGTCATTATGTCTGCCACCTTACTAGTTTACAGGTCCTATTGAAGCTTCGGCTTATTGGAACTTGCCTCAACACATATTCCGTGTATACTGTGTGGTTATGTAAGCAATATGGCCAAATCAATATATTAGTTACAATCAATCAATCAATTCCTCTCTCTCTCTCTCTCTCTCTCTCTCTCTCTCTCTCTCTCTCTCTCTCTCTCAATGAAGATACTCATGTGTAATATTTCTAAGGTTGGTTTTAGTTTACAGATCTTTGTGTGTTTATGTGTTGTTCTTGAGCATTAACCCTTTCTGTACCGTGACGTTTCTTCATATTCATTCTGGTTACTATTTGGTGATTTTATGCAGCTTTAAAACTCATGTGGAGAATTGAAATAGTGAAATCTGTGGTCATTAATCTTCTGACCTCCATAGAACCTTCCTAATGTCAGTAAAATGGTCTAATCGTACACAAATCTCAAGGTAAAAATGTGTCCCAGTACTGAAGGGTAAAAAATCTGTCATTAATCTTCTGACTTCCATAGTAAAATGGCCTAATCGTCAAATCTCAAGGTAAAAATGTGTCCCAGTATTGAAGAGATTAAATAAATATTGTTTCTCTCTCTGCCTGATTGAATTGTGTTGGATGAAAGTATGTGTTATATTCCCACGGTTTGTTTGAGTTGAGAGGTGTTTCCTTATCTTCCTGTGTTTTTGTGTTGCTTTCAAGGTTATGAATGAGTTTTGCTTCTCTCTGCTTGGTTAAAATGTGTGAAGTGAAAATACGTGTTAGATTTCTATGATTTGTTGAGTTTAGAGGTGTTACATTATGGCTTCTTGTGTTTTTGTGTTGTTTATAATGTTGCAGATGAGCCTCTTTCTCTCTCTGCCTTTCTCCCTCTCCTCCTCTCTCTCTCAGTCTACTCCTAATTCACTCACCCGCCAGATTCTTCACGAAAAGCTTCAGTATCTTGTTGTCTTTCCTGGAGATGGCGCGGCAGAAGATGACCACCACGTTAGCAAACAGAGTCACCAGCGCCATCACCCACACCGCCACCCGCAGCGTCCGCCACCCGAGCAGGTCCTCCGTGCTGGTGACTCCTGAAGGTGAGGGAGGGACATGGGGAGATTGGGGAGGTGGTAGAGCCAAAGGAGAATGGGATGATTATTGTGTGTGGTTAGTTCGTGTGAGGAGAGAGAGAGAGAGAGAGAGAGAGAGAGAGAGAGAGAGAGAGAGAGAGAGAGAGAGAGAGAGAGAGAGAGAGAGAGAGAGAGAGAGAGAGAGAGAGAGAGAGAGAGAGAGAGAGAGAGAGAGAGAGAGAGAGAGAGAGAGAGAGAGAGAGAG
>NC_059273.1:19250963-19258463 GCF_017591435.1 Portunus trituberculatus
GGTTAGTTTGTGTGTTTTTCTAATCTTCATCACCATCAGTCAGTCTCTCCTTTTGTCCCGAATGCATTGTTGACATCAGACACTCGTTACGTCCATCAGGTATTCACTGTCTTCATTACTTACTGCCATGCATCATCATTACAAACACTTAATATTACTCACTCACTCACTCACTCACTCACTCACTCACTCACTCACTCACTCATCCACCTATTTACTTATTTACTCACTCACTCACTCACTCATCCACCTGCTCATTTATTTATTCACTCACTCACTCATTCATTCACCTAATCACTCACTTATTCACTCACTCACTCACTCATTCATCTACCTAATCATTCACTTATTCACTTATTCACTCACTCACTCATCCACCTATTTACTTATTCACTCACTCACTCATCCACCTGCTCACTTACTTATTCATTCACTCACTCATCCACCTAACCACTCACTTATTTATTCACTCACTCACTCACTCATGTCAAGTCATTCTCCCACTCACAATGATAATAATCACTGACACATTCATGCACACACTCACTCAATTGTTAACTCAAAAAGGCCAATCATTCTCTTATCACCTTTTTAATCAACCAATCAATTACACCACTCGTTCACTCACTCATCAAATCATTCAATCACACACGCACTAAATAGCGATTCACACACACACACACACACACACACACACACACACACACACCAGAAGATTGCTACAAAGATGGTGCAGGAACTAAAGGACCTAACATATGAAGAAAGACTGAAGGAAATGGGACTGTCAACCTTACAAGATAGAAGAGAAAGAGGAAACCTAATAACACTGTATAAAATAGTTAATGGCATTGAAAAAATAGACAAGGAAGATCTGGTGCTGGTGACAGAAGAAGATAGAACGACAAGAGGACATGCTAAGAAGATTAGGAAGAGGCAGTGTGTGAAGGATATTGAAAATACAGTTTTCCACATAGAACGGTGGAAAATTGAATGCATTGAGTGATGAAGTTGTTACAGCACATAATGCGCATAGCTTTAAAGAAAAATGAGATAAATGGAGATACAGAGACAGGACACAATGAGCTCCTCTCGAACCCCGTACAATACAACTAGGTAAATACACACACACACACACACACACACAAAGCAGGAAAAGGGAACCACTTACAGCATACTGAGATAACGAAGGCCCCGGAATAGCCCCGCCACGGACGTCACACGGTTGCCTGAGATCACACTGTAGGAGGAGGAGGAGGAGGAGGAGGAGGAGGAGGAGGAGGAGGAGGAAGCTCTCAGAACCCATCCACTGCCGCCACTGCGAACAGAACACCACCACAGCAACAGACTCCACGCACTGGTTGGGCCGCCTCGCTAGCACACTTTTATTCGTGTGTGTGTGTGTGTGTGTGTGTGTGTGTGTGTGTGTGTGTGTGTGTGTGTGTGTGTGTGTGTGTGTGTGTGTGTGTGTGTGTGTGTGTAGGGAGATTTTCAAGGGTAAATTGAGTCGTTTTGGGAATTACAGTCTATTAACAGTGGTAGTTTAGCAAAGGAGGGATGTGCAGACCAGAGGTGAGACTGACTAAATGACTGACTGACAAATTGGATAACTGACTAACTGACTGATTGACTGACTGACTGACTGAATGACTTCTAATTGACTGACTTACTGATTAATTGGCTGACTGACTGACTGATTGACTGGTTGACTGACTGATTGACTAACTGGCTGACTGATTGATTGACTGACTAATTGAATGACTGACTGACGCACTTTCTAATTGGCTGACCGACTGAATGACTGATTGACCCACTAATTGGCTGACTTACTGACTGATTGACTGACCAACCAACTGGCTGACTTACTGACTGACTGCACTGACTGACTGATTGACTGACTTAAGAAAACAAGGCATCTGTTTACTACACGGCAGACTGTTTGACTGACTGAATGAATAAACAAATTAAATAAAAAGACAGATTATTTAAGGTAAGTTAAATTTGGTTAGGTTAGACTGGGTTAGGTTAGGTTAGGTTAGGTTGGGTTAGGTTAGGTTAATGTTAGGTTAGACTAGGTAGGGTTATTTTAGGCTGGGTTGTGTTAGGTCAGGTTGGGTTAGGTTAGATTAGCTTAGATTAGGATAGGATAAGATAAGATAGAATAGGTTATATTAGTTTAGGATAGGTTGGGTTCGGTTAGAGCTCGGATAGGTTAGGTCAGGGTAGGTTAGAGTAGGTTAAGGTAGGTTAGGATAGGATAGGGTAGGTTAAGTTAGGTTAGAGTAGGTTAGGTTAGGGTTAGAGTAGGTTAAGGTAGGGTAACGCAAATTAGGGTAGGTTAGGTAAGGTTAGAATAGGTTAGGGTAGGTTTGGTTAGGTTAGAGTAGGTTAGATTAGGTTACACACTTAAAAATCGAGTGACCGACTGATTCAGAACGAGCATGTACCCTCAGCATGTCTTCAGTCACTTAATCTACCCATGGAATACAGTAACACATAGTAACACCACGTGACCAATGCAGAAATATGTCTCACCAACCATACAGGTAACACTTCCATCACACCTGTGCGTTCTGACTTTATGTGTACAGGTGTATTTGTGCTTTTTTTTCCCCGTGGTTGCAGTCACGTGGCCTAATGGTAGTTATACACGCTCTAGTAGAAGTTATTCGAAGTGATGTTAGTAATAGTTAAATACGTCCTGTTAAAAGTTACCAGTGTTTTCAAGTTGAGTGTGTTTAACTCCTTCAGTACTAGGACGCTTTTTCACCTTAAGTTTGGGAATAATTGGAAGATTTTGTTTACATTAGGAAAGGTCTGTGGAGGTCAATAGACTAATGGCCAGAGTCTTCACTAGGTTAATCTCCCACATAAGTTTCCGAGGCTGTATGAAATCGCTAAATAGTAAGCAGAAAGAATATGGAAACGCGCCATGGAACAGAAAGGGTTAATTAAGCATGCTCTACTAGGAGTTATTCGAAGTGATTGTAGTAATAGTTGAATACGTCCTGTTAGATGTTACGAGTGTTTTCAAAATTAGGTGTGTTTTTAAGGTTTCATGATATCAGTGGTAGTTATGGAGATTTATTAAAAGTTATTAGAGTATTCAAGGACATTTGTTGACTCTACTAATGTTTTTTTTTTTATGTAAGAGGAAGAACTGCCAAGGACAAAAACCTGTTTTAGAAAAAAAGGTCCACTGAAATTACAACCTCCATAATAGATTAGAAAGAATTAGTCAAAAGAGTGGGACAAATGTCTCGACACATCTCTCTTAAAAGAAGTCAAGTCGTAGGAAGATGGAAATACAGAAGCAGGCAGGGAGTTTCAGAGTTTACCAGTGGAAGGTATGAATGACTGAGAGTACTGGTTAACTCTTGTATTAGAGGATTGGACAGAATAGGGATGAGAGGAAGAGGAAAGCCTTGTGCAGCGAGGCCGCAGGAGGAAGGGAGGTATGCAGTTAGCAAGATCAGTAGAACAGTTAGCATGAAAATAGCGATAAAAGATAGAAAGAGATGCAACCTTTCGGCGGTGAGAAAGAGGCTGAAGACAGTCAGTCAGAGGAAGGGAGTTGATGAGACGAAAAGCTTTTGATTCCACCCTATGTAAAGAAGCTGTATGATTGGAACCCCCAAACATGCGAGGAATACTCAGGCTCTATTATAAGTTACTAGTGTTTTCAAGGTGTTTCAAGATTTTAGTGGTAGTGATTCAGGTTTAACCCATTCGATACCATGACATATTTTCCAATACAACAACATAGGAAAACAGTTACATAAAAAAAGAAAAACATTGAAGAAAAACTAGCGAAAGAAAAATTGATAAAGGTGAAGAAATAGATAAAACAAAATAAAACAAAACAAGAAACCACACAAATATACAAAACAATATCTTTTTTTCTAACTTTTCTTCATTTTAAAACACAGAAAATTGCCATGTTTCTTTGTGATAAGTGGGAGGCAGCCTGTCACCCACAACCCATTAACCCCTTCAGCACTGGGACGCATTTTTCACCTTGTTACTATTTGGTGATTTTATACAGCTTTAGAAACTCATGTAGGGATAAGAATACTGGAAACTGTGGCCATTATAATCTTTTTGACCTCCATAGACCCTTCCTAATGTCAATAAAAACGTCTAATCATACCCAAAACTCAAGGTAAAAATGCATTCCAGTACTGTAGGGGTTAACAGAAGGAATTAGAGTTCTCAAGGGCATTTTGTGATACTACTGCCTCTATTCTCAGCCTCTATTAGAAATCACGGGGGAAAGTATATGTGGAATTGGCAAAAGGCAAAGAAATCAGTTGACTAAATTGGCGCTCGTCAAGAAAAACGTAAACAAAATAAATACACAAGTTTGCCGATTCCATTTCTGTGATGTAAGGTTTGTAGATGACTTGTGATGGAAAAAAATGTACACCCATCTCTCTCTCTCTCTCTCTCTCTCTCTCATTCAATACCCCCAAAAACTCATTCTCACATGAAACGACTCACTCTGGGAGGTCATACGTGAGACATCAAATAAAGCAAGACTGATTTTCTCTCTCTCTCTCTCTCTCTCTCTCTCTCTCTCTTTCAGACAACTCAATCACGTGATAATCGGATTTCACGTCTAAAAGATGCTACACCACCACCACCACCACCTCTCGCTCACCACCAATTATTCAACCTCTTACACTACCCTGCACTCCGCCACCACCACCACCACCACCACCACCACCACCACCGCTGCTAACACTCACAGATGCCGAAGGTGCGTGAGGGAGCTGAAGGCGCGAGGATGAATCGTTGCTATTCTGTTGTCACGAAGGTCTCTGGAAATAGTACAGTCATCCTTGAAATTGAAGGAAAAATGCTACGTTTTCTATGATAGCTGATATAGTGTGACTTTTTTTTGTATTAAGACGGACATATACTTATTAGCGGTTCTAACACGTTATATAATGCCTGGAAGTGCGATTTTGGGTGAGTAATACGAAGATTTTCAAACATTTTATCCCTCACTGCCTACTTCAATATTGATGTTAGTATTGGGAAGGTTAACACTGACATCTATCGGAGAATTGTCAACTTCTACGATAAACACTGCCCTCTGTTGGGAAATTTTAGAGAGAGAGAGAGAGAGAGAGAGAGAGAGAGAGAGAGAGAGAGAGAGAGAGAGAGAGAGAGAATTTGATTGACAGATAAATATAAATAGATAGAGATATTAATAGATAGATATATAGGTAGACGAACAGAGAGAGAGAGAGAGAGAGAGAGAGAGAGAGAGAGAGAGAGAGAGAGAGAGAGAGAGAGAGAGAGAGAGAGAGATAAAACACTAATCCTAGACTTAGAATCACAAAGAGCCAAACACTAACATTTGCATGTCACCCTCGCCTCTCTGACTCCTGAAATGAAACGGAACAAAGACAACAACAACAACAACAACAACAACAACAACAACAACGAAGATTACACTGCATGATACCTTACTCACTTATCAGTAGTCTACTTAAACACACATATATACACCTAAAGTATACCCTATTATGGCTTATGACTAGTTATTAAAGAGACAGGTAAGGTGAGCACAGGTAAGAGGGGGTTTGTACAGGTGAAGCGGACTTACAGTGTCTTGACGGCGATGAGCTGCAGCAAAAGGGTGTTGGTGATGCTGGTCAGCCGGTTGTTGTTCAGATATCTGCAAGGGAGGTAGTCGTGGTGGTGGTGGTGGTGGTGGTGGTGGTGGTGGTGATGGTGATGGTGGTGGTGGTGGTGACTGGGATGAAGAGTAGTTATGGAACAGGGAACATTTTCTTTCATTCTCTCTCTCTCTCTCTCTCTCTCTCTCTTCCATTTTTACCCTCATGATTTAATTTTTCCTCATTCACTTCTTTCCTTCTTTCTTTCTTTCTTCTCTAAGGGAAACAGACAAACTATCATCTTCTTTCCCCGCCATTACACACACTTTATTGCTCCCATGTCCTTCCCTACTCCTCCACCTTACACACACACACACACACACACACACACACACACACACACACACACACACACACACACACACACACACAGCAGATCAAACAAACAGTGAAACACACACACACATACACAAATGTAGTCCAAGTTAATTTTTTCATTATTAAACAGCTCCTCAAAACACACACACACACACACACACACACACACACACACACACACACACACACACACACACACACACACACACACAGACACTCACACACACACACAAATGTAGTTCAAGTTATTTTTTTCATTATTAAACAGCTCCTCAAAACACACACACACACACACACACACACACACACACACACACACAAAGAAGGAAAGAAAAACTCGAACAAAAAACAGCAAATTACAAAACGAGCAACGGCAGTAAGAAAGGAAACTGGTGAAACATTAACATACTCAAGGCAACACCACATCAATTACTGTGCCATGATGGTGAAAGACGCTCATGAAACACAAGGGGAGGGAAGAAGGAGAACAAGCAAACCAGAATGACAGAAACAATAGCAGCAATGTTCGTAGGCAACCAAGACAGAACTTTAGAAACACAAGGGGAGGGAAGAAGGAGGAGAACAAGCAAACCAGAGTGACAGCAACAACCAGAGTGACAAACAATAGTAGCAATGTTCGTAGGCAACCAAGACAGAACTCTAGAACTCTGGAATTCCCTATCTGTTTCTGTACTTCCATCTGACCTGAACCCATTGAAGAGGGAGGTCTCGAGACATTTATCGCATCCTTTGGCTAACTCTCTGCTCTAAGAGGGATCTAAGTGGGCCTTTTTTGTTTAATAGTTTTTGTTGACCTTGGCCAGATTTCCCCTCTTATATAAATAGAAGCTTACCAATAGAGACAGGTAGAAAGGATTGACTGACTAACTAAGGGATTAAACACAGTAGCACCAAGGAAGTAAGGAAATTAACAATAGTACCGATGTTCTTATGTAACCAAGGAGGGACAACTTACCCACAGAAACAGATAGGAAGGATCGACTGACTATCTAAGGGATTTAACACAGTATTAGCAGAAAAGTAGTAATAATAACAATAGTAGCGATGTTGTCACGTAACTAAGGAGGAACAGTGACTATAACTAAATGAGGGTTTTAACGCAGCAGTGGCAGGAAGGTAATAACGAGTTTCTTAACGTAACCAAGACGGGACAGGTTACCATCGAAGTAGGTGAAGTAGAGATTGACTGACTGACTGACTGACTAGCTGAATCATTCTACTGCGATATGCATCGAAACTTTCTGAATCAAAAATAGGATAGAAAATTAATGAAAAAATAAGGGAAAGTCTATTGAGAAGTGACAAACTGACTGATTAACTGACTGACTGACTAGCTGACTGAATGAATGACTGACTGACTGACAAACTGACTGACTAACTGACTGACTAATTGACTAACTGACTGACTGACTGACTGATTGACTAACTAACTAACTGACTGACTGACTGACCGGCTGACTGACACATTGATTTCACC